>NC_046378.1:35647392-35857574 GCF_011125445.2 Fundulus heteroclitus | reverse complement strand
CTCTGTGTTGCCCTGCGACACAATGTCGATCTGTCCAGGTTGTACCCCGCCCCTCGCCTGTTGAACGCTGGAGATAGGCACCAGCACCCCTTGTGTCCCCCATGAGGGATAAACGAGTCAGAAAATGGATGGATGGATGTTTAAATCCTTGAAAATTCTTCATACAGCTTTTTAACAATTAATATGGAGATATGCAGCCTTTTGTCTGTATGAATAATGTAAAAAATGTTTTTGGAGGAGCTAAAGGAGCATCAGAACAAAGGGCGCAGTTAATGTCAATGTTATCTTGAATATTTTTAGAAAAATTCTTACTGGATAAAATTTGTGCAGAATTATGAAATATATCTCAACACATAAAATATTTGTGTGGTAACATCCAGTCCATAACCAAGGGACAGCCTTAACAAACGGGTTCCAGTCAGTGATCACATCACACTGTCACAATTTCTTTCGGAATTTTTTTTTTTTAATATAACTTTGTTATGTCTCCTATAGGATGAAGAATAATGAATCTTTCCTCACTAGATAGCAACTGTAGTAATTAAAGTAGCATCAGTTTGACATAAGTCTTCTTGAAGTAAAAACAGAGAACAAATAGAAATATTTTTTTAGCAACAGAGTAGATTCAGTGGAGATAAAAAGTTTGAAATAAATGAAAAAGTATTATAACCCATATATTATCCATCTGGGTTTATTATATGGCTTACCAAAAATATTTTTAATAAAACCTCTGCAGGAGCAAAATAATTTTCTTCTATATTCTATCCCTGTTTTGTCAGATGCATCATCTCTGGAGGGAGAAGATGTGTGTTTAAATTACCTTCTGTGCTTGAAGGGCCTGCTTGTGAAAATTGGACAATTTTACTGAAATTTTACCGATTTTACAGATGCACATTGAGAGCTTTCTAGTTCTCAAGTTGGAAAACTGGGATGATTGTAATTTTTCTGGTCCTACTGCCATTAGCAATTCAAGCTGATAATGACATCATTTTCTGCATTCAGATATAAATAGATATTTCACAGACGTATGTGTGGTTCTGGTTTAATGGGAAACAAGCCATCAGAAGTGCTAATAAATTATGTATAATAGCAACTTTCAAAACTGTCTATATGAATGGCTGCCATAATGACATTTCAAACAGGAACTTGGGAAATCTGACTTCAGTGTACATAGAAAATGCAACATACTTGAGAGTCAGAAAAAAAAATCAGGGGGATTTCCTAATTATTGTGGCGCCATCTATGAATAGCAACACCAGTTGATACCTATGTATTCTTCCCCCATTTTATCCATTCAAAACACTATAGGAACTTATTCCCATAGAGGTATAATTGTACTTTTAATGAGATATAAACTGTCAGAATTAGCAATAAGTAGTTCCTAAACATTCATTGTGTTTTAGATGTGTAGCAGCCACATTGGATGTTGACCTGGCTGCAGGGAGTCCTCCAACAATCCAAGTCAGAATTCAGGCCATGTGTGTCTTGGCTTTACTGTAGTATAAAATGACAAAAGTCCTAATAACCAGTTTATATTTGGAACTTTCAAGACATATTGGATACTTAACTTCAGAACGAACCATGAGTAATGTGCTGAATAATCAGGCTAACATCAATAAGCCATACCAGCTAATTGCAATCAGCAGGCACTCAGTCACTACGGATTGTGTCCACAGAAAGATGTCATGCAGTAAGCCTACCATGCATGTCACTGCTTAATGATACATTAAACCATCAGAGGTGCAACAAACTGGTTGATTTTTACCAGTTTCATCATGCACAGGAGCAACAATAGATTTAGACGTCCAGGTTGGATAGGAAGCTCCAGTTTTCCAAGTGGGGTGCTCTCACTGAATTTGGAAATTCTGATTTCTGAGCACAAGTGGAAACACATTATCAATTTGCAAAGGGATAATTTTTGGGTTGTATCTATAATTCCTTCAAATTTTGAAGGAATTCCAAAGCAACAGGAAAGAAAACAAATGAAAACCAAAAGCAACAGGAAAAGCTCAGGTATGTTCTCAAATTAACTGAAAAAAAGGGGGAAATAACAACAGAAAAAAATGCAAAGATCAATAAGGAATATGATGGGCAAGTCCATTTCCAAAGTTTAAGAATGAATGGGCAGACTGTGATTTGTCTCTTCAGTTTCATAAATGTACGAAGGTCGATTTGCTACATGAACATCCCTCCAGTTTTGTCAAGGTTCATTAAAGTTGGAAAAATTGCCACTTCTAGAATCAATAATTACCTACACAAATCTTTGCAAAATTAAAAGCCCTATCTTAATTTTTTGTTGGTAATTTAGACAATTAGTACAATCTTTAAATCTGGAGTTGTGTTGACAACTGTTTCAATGTTTAGACCTAGACTGTACACAATTGTGTGGGCAATGACGTTTTCTTTGGATGACCGACTGTACTTCCAGAATTAATTTCCCAACATCCATTTTTATTTTAATCAATAAAATCTTTTAGGGCTCATAAATCCCAGTTCGTCACCTTCCTAAAATGATGGCCTAAATCATTTTTTGCCAAAAATTATTACAGTTTTTTTTAAGTAATTTAATCTGGATGCTGGCCATCTCTTGTGAAATTGTCTAAATCCTCAGTTTAGAAGATAATAAAAAAATCTTCCCCTGTTATACAATGGCCTATGCCAAGAGTGTGAATTAGGTCGTATTTTTTTTGTGTTCTACGAAAAAAACCTGAAAAAACAATGACTTTGCGCGCCATTGTTTTAGGAAGGTGGCAATTTTCTCCAGCAAATTTCTTGCAATATGCTCTAAAAAATGTATTCCTGTTTCAATGCATTTGTCAGCGGGTATAGACAATGGATGGATGGAGGCTTCTGACCTCCACCTGTCAGTAAAAAACACTATGGTGGCCAAGCCAACATTAAATCTGCTCCCACTCTGCTTTGCTACAATTTCAAGGTCACATTATGGCTGAACGTAAAGAAATTTGCCCACTTTTTCTGAATTGTAGCCTCATATAAATAATCAGGATGGTGCGGGTATTTGTGTCAGAAACTCAGATTGCAGGTAGATTATGTGATTATTCTTTTCTTAAATGACCAGAAAACAAATGCACAAAGGACATAACGTCCCATTTATTACATAGTCATTTATTCCTTTAGGTTTTACAATGCCATTATTGTTCACAAATTACCTTTGTGTTACATCTTTTATTTCAACTAAAAGAAATAAGAAATAAGTTGCTTTTTGATGCTGATGTGCTAAAAATATTTAGTATTTCCTGCACCTATTTGTAAGGGTTCTTATAAAAATACAACTTCATTCTTATAATATTATGACTTTATACTTTCCACAAAAAGGACCCCCTTTTGTTCTAGTTCAAAACTAGCATTGTGGGATCAGTCAAATGTTAATTAGAATGTTCTTTAATCGTGCAAAAAGTAGTACTGCTGGTATATTACTGCCTTTACTGGTACTTGGATTAAACGCTGATATCAACTAACTGCGATGTAGAGCTCATATGAACCAACAGATAAAAATACCAGTTATTCAGGAATTTTTCATGATTACTTCAGACTGCTCAAAGGAGAAGTGCAGAACTTCCAGTACCAACTGAAACAGACAAATTGTGCCTGTAACAAGCGCTTGTTGCTGTGTTTGCTGTATTCCATTAATCTCTGAAATCAAAACTTGCTTGGCTATTTAATTGTTAAGGGCTCTTCTACACACTTCTAAGGCCTATTTTTTTTTACATGCATTAAAATATTAAATTGCTTTGTGTCCTCAGTCTACAATCATCCAAACCAGCGAAGACACCAATGTCAGATTAAGTTCATACATTGGCAGAGAGAATTTCGGCGCAAACCACAGACTAATCTCTGCTGTTTAACAGGCAAATACATTTTCCTTATTCAAAACTATGCTTTCCAACTGATGGGAGTTGGTTGTCTAAGTTAGAACAAAGGCATGATTGACCGAGCATATAGATCGATTGATAGGCCACGGTTGTGGACATAAATAATTATTTTTTATCTAATATGTCACAGTGCTTGTGTGGTTACAAAACTATTTGAATCCAGTGCAAAACTATCCGTGTGAACGCCGCAGATTTTAATCAGGCAAAGCGGAAGTCTCCCGTTTCCTGTCTGTACTCGGGTCCTGTTGAGCAGCCCGTGCGAGGCTGTCCTGGAGACCCCGCGCCGCCTGCACCTCTAACGTCTCGGGTGAGTTTGTTACAATGTAGCAATTTCTGTATTAATCCGAATAACCGTTACAAAGCCGCAATATCTGCCAACTGCGCACAAAACACGAACCGCATAGCTAACGCAATCGAAGCGCCACACTGCCGCACCGCACCGTAAACACGCTCATTTTCCACCGTATTCCCAAGCATACCCCCCTCATCCAAGAGTATTCCAACATTAACTCATATTTTGCTTGCAATTAGCGATAGCTCGCTACGTAGTTGCGCTTACACATCCCGGCACACGGCTCCACTTGGTCCTGACTGAACTGCGGCGCCGCTGTGCACCTTCAGTGCTCAAATTGTGTCACTCGATGGTTTGTTTTGAATGTCAAAGGCTCAAGCTAGCTGTACGTCTCAATATTGTTGATAGCAGGCTAGCTCGCTAGGCTAATGCAACTCAGCAGAGCTGCATGAAAAATGACCAGAAATAGGGGCGAAAACTGGGTTTTAAAATCAAAAGTTTGGTCTCATTGGAGTTTTAAGTCAGATGTGTTGCTGTCAAACGCTCCGCGCGGTGACAAATAGTTAAAGATAGCTTTCAAAGCTGTTTAAAAACACCAGCTAGCATGTTAGCAACCCGTTTGCAATATCTCCATTCATATCCTGCGCACTGGGTTTGCTTTAACCGAGCAATGGCTCCGAGCCGCTGCCTCCCCGGAGCTACAACCGAGCTACCTTCGTAGTATCGAGGACCACCAAGCGTAAAAAATACATCGTGTTTATTTGTTTTGTTTGCCTTGTTGGACGCTATATACACAGTTGTCGCTTGTGATGGAGTCAGAGAGAGAGAGCCCACACTCGGAAACCCTGGCAGGCGGTGCGAAAACCGCGCGTTTTCAGTTTGTTGTCTGCTGTGTGTTTTTCTTTTTTCTTTTTTTTTGGTCTGTTTAGCAAATCTAGTTTCTGTCCGATCTGTGCGTGAGTTCAGCTCAACCCCATCGGTGTTTATTATTACCGAGCCTGCATGTGAAAAGATGACGCGTTGCAAAGTCATCATGAGAATAGTGCAGGCGGCAAACTCTCGTCTTTATTTTTAAGACCTAATTCTTAGCAACAACACGAATTCACTTGTTTTTATAGTAAAATTTTTATATAACTACATATCTCCATTTGTAACATTCCAACACAAGCTACGCATTATGTCTAAAAATAAACAGCAGGCTAGATGATGGGGAGGCAAGTTTATTTGTAAAGCACAAAGTTCTTAACAGACAATAAAATAATAAATTATTGGTCAATAAATGCATAAAAATGCAAGCAATACTTTTTAAAAGAAGAATATTTATTAAAAAAAATTTAAATCCGTGTATGAAGAACTGACAACATAACTATACACAGGGAAGCTAAAATAAACAATGTTTTCCATCTTGTTTGTAACAAGCCATGAGTTTCATGGGGTTGTTTCTTCAGCTGAGGTTTATATAAACTAAGCGTGGCTTTATCTTGCTTTTATTCTGTTTTATTTTGCTATATTTTAATCACGTAAAGCACTTTGTATTGTCTTTGTACTGAATTGTGCTATATAAATAAATTTGCCTTGCCTTGCCTTTATGGTACGGGTCATGTGGACACCGATTAAACAGGTTCCTGGTAATATAAGGGGTCAGGTTGTTCATACGTGACAAGTGATCTATTATTTTACAAACTGAGCCATTGCCGCAGTTTGCGGGATGATTTGATGTGATCTGTTTCCTTGCTTTTAGTCAGAACTGGCATTTTTCCTAATTTCTTTATTTATTTCAAAATTATACTATTCAATGATTTTGTCTCCCTGTGTTATTTTTTTAATAGAAATGCTTTGGTTCTAATAGTGTTTTTTTTTTTTTTTTTTTTTTTTTTTTAAATAATGTTGCAGCCTGTTTTTGTTACTGTCTTTTTGTAGGTACTTTTTGTTGTGAATCTATAATGAAGCAGGTTTCTGGCTCAATAAGTCTTGCTGATCGCTACGTCTAAAGTCTTGCATTTTTTTGGGATAGAAAAGAAAAAAACAACTGGTCTTTCCTGGATTAAATTGGAAGAAATTTTAGCCCATCAACTCAATGACATTACCAACACACTGACTCGTGACGGTCACATACTTGTGGTCATTAAGTAAGATATAAAATAAATGTGTGTGTCATCAGCGTAGATATTGTAAGAGAGTCACGTGGAGATCAAGAGCTGAATGTTGTGGTTAAAATTTTATAAACCTTAAAGAATACCTGGTCTGCAATCTAAAATTTAAAACATACGCAGAGCCAGAAAATCCCTCCCATCCATAGCAGTTTACTGTCTTCACGTCTGATGTAATATTTTTGGGCTGTTATGACTAATGTAAAAGCTCAGCAATATAAATACAAAAAAAAAAAAGGCAAAACTAACTTTTGAAAACATAGGGGGCTGTTTTCTTGGATGTTGTGTTAAATAATTTTAAGGATAGTAAATAAAATATTTATTAGAAATACATAGTTTGAGGCAGGTTAAGGTGTATTTGACCAAAGGAAATAATTCTTCTTTAAAATACAACGATGGTTGTGAGTGGAGGCTGTCTGCCTCCAGAGTTGAGGTACATCCTGGATGGATCTTCAGTCAGGCAGACATATAACCTTTACTTTTCATGCAAATGCTGTCACATGGGCTGGGCGATATATTGATTTTAGTGATTAATTGGAATTTGGAATTTACAAAGATTTCATTTTTGAAAAATCAAGATTTGTTTTTTTCTTTTTGGCCAATGCACTACTTGGGCTTCCATGAAACTTGGCACTTTATCAGTCCAAAAAGGATAAGTTGTATCAGTAATAGGTTGTAATGTTCAATATATGTTGTCAAAATACTCTAATAAAGAGGAAACTTTATTACCTCAAGGCGAAGCACTTTGATTTATTAATTCAGGTTAGATTAAAGTTACACAAGTGAAGTACAGCCTTTTCTCAGATGTATACAAAATCTTGCTCGTTCTATAAAACCACTTGCAGCAAACATTTTGTTATATTTTCATTGTTTATAACGACAGGGCCAGCCATTGTGTTTTTTTTTTTTTAAACATGTTTCACAGCTTGTAATCAGTAGCACTTTGAGTAAATGTCAACTCGCAGACAAGATGATAGAAATAAAAGCAGGTTTTTAAACATATTTTTTGTGATTTATTTTTATAAAATGAAAGGGTGAAAAAAATCGATGAATTGGATTTGGTATAATAAAATCAACGGCTTTATTTCTAAGCCGTATCGCCCTCATTTTAGGTATGTTTACAATCTAGAGTTGACCAAATGGGTCTGTTCTGTATGCTGGCAGGAAAACCTTTATGCCACCCCAGTTTTATTAGTGGAACAGAGGTTACCGCTGTTCAAACTTTTATCTCGTTGCAATAATACTTGCAACGTTTGCATGTGTGGGCTTTCTCTGGGGCGCCCTCATTTTCTTCAGCCGTCCAAAACATGCATGGTTACTGGCCGACGTCGCTCTTAGTTGGAAAAGTCTGTGTCACGTTGCCGGCTGCAAGGCTTTATGGAGTGACATTATTGTAGTTCAGCTCTATAAGACGAAAGAGCGTTGCTCTGTTTACATTAAAATGATGTGACACAAATATATCTCTGTCTTGACTGCTTTAAAAACAATCATTCTTTATCCATGGTGTCAGTATTTAAAAAAAATCAAAAACAACTGTTGTCGTGGATACTGATGGTGTTTTTAATTTGTTTCTAACATTGTTGCCTGTGTATTTTATTTACATCCATTTATACTTTAATGAAGGGCTGAGAAACGTGTCTTGTCATTGAATAAGCGTCTCAGTTGTCCTGTTTTTTAATTTTTTTTATTATCTTCAACAGTTGTCATGGATGATGAAGATGGCAGGTGCCTTCTAGATGTAATTTGGTGAGTTTCTAGCTCAAATGTCACATTTATCTCATCAAAAATAATTTTAGAGAAAAGAGTTTAGATGTGTGTCCTTGCGTCATTGTGAGATTCTGTTTTTTTTTTTTTTTTCCTACAGTGACCCAGAAGCTCTAAATGACTTTCTTCATGGATCTGAGACCCATGTGAGTACAAAGAATAAAAAAAGTGGTTACATAAAAAAAAAAAAAAAAAAAACGGTACATTGTAGATAGAAAACAAAACCTTTTAGTTGATGAACTCGTTTCTATGTTTATTTCTGGTGCCTGAATGACTTAGTTGCAAAGTTACGCTCAGATCGCAAGTTGCTGTCCCCATTTACGTTTTTACGGCTTTCCTTTTTCGTAACGACTGTTCGTTTTCCGGTCGTCTTGCGTTGCTTCTCCACAAAACAAGAAAGGCTAATACTAACGCTTCCCCCCACTCTTGAGTTACTCCCTTTATTTTATTCCTCTGTCGCTTATCTCTTCTCTGGTGCTTTTGGTTATTCTGATCTGTGCTCTCCCCTTCTCCTCACCCTTCTCTATTTTTGATGGTCTGAATGTTTCATCCTGGTGACTTATTTGCCTGTTGCTTTGGGTACCTTGGCTTTCTGTCTGTCTTACCCTTGGTGGACGTGTCTGTAGTTGGACACTGACGACCTTTTGGATGGTACGAGTGACCCCTCCAGCTCGTTCTTCTCTACCACTGGGGTGAGTAAAATCCCCCAAATCTTCTTCCTGCTCTTGTCTGTCTGTCTGTCTGTCTATGTAGCATGCGACTTCCAGTCCCCCCCTTTTTTTCCCCCCCACTAACAGATGTTCACTTAACGAGCTTCAATTAGCTGCAGTCGGATGAGAGCTTTTCGTTGGGTCTCCATGTTAATTCTCGTGCTAAGTTTGGCTACAGTCACGGTGTCATATCTAGGCATGGCTGTTCGCTGATCACCCGGTTTCACTCCTTTCCTCTCCTGCTGTGCTCAAAGGGCCATGTTTCAGAGGTCCAGCCTGCGGTCCAGCTGCCTGCCAGCGAGTCGGCGGGCCTGCCCAGAGTCAGCGTGGACTTGGACTTCCTGGAGGATGACGACATCTTGGGTGGGTCGCCCGGTGGAGAGGGCGGCAGCAATGGCATCGGGTCGAACCACGAGCCGTGCGACATCCTGCAGCAGAGTCTGGCCGAGGCCAACATTACAGAGCAGAGCCTGCAGGAAGCCGGGACTGAGCTGGACCTGGTGTCCTTCGGAATCCCGGGCCTTACCCAAGTGGTCCAAAGCCTGCCTGACGCCGGTCTCTCCGCAGCTGGAGGTGCCGCCGTTGGGGTAGGGATCGGCGTTGGTGGCGCGGCGGCACTCTTCCCCGGGTCGGCCCAGAGCACCGCGGGGAATCCTTCCAACGCCACGACGGACATGCTGGGGTCCGTGCTCGCCCAGCAGAGCCTGCAGCTCCAGTCGCAGGTTATGAACAAGGCCATCAGCGTTCAGCCTTTCATGCAGCAAGTCGGCCTCGGCAATGTGACGCTTCAGCCCATTTCCAGTCTTCAGGCTCTTTCTAACGGGAGTCAGTCGGGACCTTTGGGTATCGGACAGATTCAGGTTGTGGGCCAGCCCACTGTCATGACCATCAACCAGTCGGGGCAGCCAATCCTGGCCAAAGCCATGGGTGGATACCAGCTGCAGCAGTCGGGACCAGAGGTGTCAGCTGCCAGCTCTCAGGCCGGCATCGGCGGCTCGGCGGGTGGACTTCTGATACAAGGTAACAAAGCCACTGTTGGCTCTCCAGCTTTAAACGGACCGTCTGTTTCTGTCAGTAGCACAAACAGCATCAGTGCTGCCACAATGGCCGCTCCCGCTGGGCTGGTGGGCTTCGGAAGCGCCCCCATGAACACGGGAGTGGTGCCTCAGACGCAAACGCAAGGCCAGATCATGCAGAACGTGATCATCCAACGCACACCAACACCCATTCAGCCGAAACCCCCACAGGGGGGAGCCATTCACTCTAAACTCTTCAAACCACAACAACAACAACAGCAACAGCAGCAGCAGCAGCAGCAGCAGACGGCACCCCAGGCCCAGCAGAACGAGACTCATAAGGCTCTTGGGCTGCAGCAAATTCCAGTTTCTGCCGCCCAGAATGTCGCCTTCCTAACAGGAAAGCCAGGCTCCAACGTTGTCTTAAGTACTCAGGCCACGACACAAGGCCCTCAGTTCCAACAGGCACTGTTCAAGCAACAAGCAGCGCAGCCGTCCGGCAAGCCGCTCAGTGTGCATCTGTTAAACCAACAAGGCAGCATCGTTATTCCCTCGCAGACGGTCCTCCAGGGCCAGAACCACCAGTTCCTGCTGCCTCAGCTGCAGGCCGGCGGGCAGATCCTGACCCAACACCCGGGCGGCCACATCATAACGAGCCAGGGTCCCGGCGGGCAGCTCATCGCAAACCAGATCCTGACGGCGAACCAGAACATCAACTTGGGCCAGATGCTGACGTCGCAGGGCCACCCGGGCGCCGCCCACATCCTCTCGGGACACATTCAGCTCCAGCCCGGTCAGATGGGCACGCCGACGCTGTTCCAGATGCCGGTCGCCTCTTTGGCGCAGAGTCAGAATCCCACGCAGACCCCGGCGGCCTCCGGCCACGCCCAGACCGTGATCCAGGGCATGCCCATCCAGAACTCCCTGACCATGGTGAGTCAGGTGGAGGGACTGAGCCCCGCCATCAGCCTTCAGACCGCCCTGCAGGCGCAGCCAGGCGGAGTCGCCAGCGGCGCGGGGGTAGCTACCGTCTCTCAAGGCCAGACCGGGGAAGCTGTCACTGTGCTGGGCAGCGCCACAGAGCAAGCTGCTCATCCCGGCCCTCAACTTCTGCCCCAGTCCTCCATACTGGCCGTGCAGCCGGCGCCGTCGGTGTCCGCCGCTTCCGTGGTGGCGTCCTCCTCTCCGTCCATGTCCGTGTCGACCTCCTCGTCTGTGACAGCCGTGGGGCTGGTCCCCCCTCAGGCTCAGAGCAGTCCAGGGAGGTTGCTGTTCACCAACCAGGGTTCCAGCATGATCCTGAGCCAGGAGTCTCTGCAGATGTTCCTCCAACAGGTCAGTGCTCCAAGCTTTTGTGCATGTTTTTTTTTTTTTTTTGGCGTTGCTTTTTTATGTGTTGTTGTTAACATTGTCTTTTTAAAAAAACAAACAAAAAAAAGTACACTGCAAAAACGGAACTAAAAATAAGCAAAATTGTTCTTAAAATTAGAGTATTTGTCCTTGATTTGAACGGGTACATAAGATGATTTGCCAATGGAATAAGATTTTTGCTCTTAAAATTTGGAACAACTCATCTCCATCATCTTATTTCAAGTGCAGTATGTCTAATTATCTTATTTTAGGGGTCAAAAAATACTCATTCCATAAGCAGATAATCTTATTTACCGGCTCAAATCAAGGACAAATACACTAACTTTAAGAACATTTTACTTATTTTTAGATCAGTTTTTTGCAGTGTAACAAGCACGAGTGTTATCTTGGTTTGATCTCTTTGGTTTACTATGTTACTGCTCATTCTCCCAATCCCCTTCCTCCTTCCTTCCCTCCCTCCCTCATCCTGAAACGGTAATTGTACTATCAGGAGCAGCACCACCAAACAGAGAATGAGTCTACCCCCTCAGTGGGCGTCCCAGCGTCTGTAATCGTCAGCAGCAACAGCATCACCGCTGCGGCCCCCGCTGTCCATGACAGCCACTTAACTGACTCCTGGGTGGGTCAGAGCCACAGCCCTTCCCCTGGCCCCTCCCACACGGCAGCAGTGGTAAAGGTAGAACTGCCCCTTTATGTTGAGCCCCACCCACTTGTTGCTGCTGCTGCTGCCGCCACCATGTTAGGTTTTCCTACCTTTTTCCCCGTCACAGCTCTTTTATCTCTCCTGCTTCCACAGCTCTCACCCAGCGCCGTTCACCTCCTGGATGCACAAATTAGTCCTTTGCTTGCAGCGTCTGTGCCTTTCACACTATGCTTCGTTTTTAGTATAAAAAAAAAAAAGCATGATTGCTCCCGCTGTCCGTTCCTACCGTGTGTCGTTTTATTACCCAGTAGAGATGCGCTGATCCCAGATCCACGGCCAACATCCAGTCCAGCCGCTGATAAAGTGTTCACCCTCTTTGGCTTTTCACCCGTTGCACTCCAGACTGCAATTTAATGCGTTTTATTCTATTTATGTAAGGCAAGGCAAGGCAAATTTATTTATATAGCACAATTCAGTACAAAGACAATGCAAAGTGCTTTACATGATTAAAATATAGCAAAATAAAACAGAATAAAAGCAAGTAGGAATAAAATATAGATAGAAAATAGAACAAAAAAGTGGTGATTCAGTTAACTAGGACAGTTGAAGGCAATTTTAAACAAATGTGTTTTTAATCTTGATTTAAAGGAACTAAGGTTTTCCACATCTTTACAGTTTTCTGGAAGTTTGTTCCAGATAATTGGAGCATAGGAACTAAATGCTGCTTCTCCATGTTTGGTTCTGGTTCTAGGTATGCAGAGTAGGCTGGAGCCAGAAGACCTGAGTGGTCTGGATGGTTGATACACTGATAACAAGTCTGTGATGTATTTAGGTGCTAAGCCATTTAAGGATTTATAGACTAACAGAAGTATTTTAAAGTCTATTCTCTGAGATACAGGGAGCCATGGAAGGACTTTAGAACTGGTGTGATGTGCTCTACTTTCTTAGTATTAGTGAGGACACGGGCAGCAGCGTTCTGGATCAGCTGCAGCTGTCTGATCCACTTTTTAGGCAAACCTGTAAAAACACCGTTGCAGTGATCAATTCGACTAAATATAAACGCATGGATTAGTTTTTCTGTAATGAACCAGCATAAGTCGGTGAACTGAAAATGAGGATATATATGAAAAAAGTGTAAAGAAAAAAATCCATTTCCTTTGCTCTGAAGCCCCTAAAAAGTTCTGGTTCAACAATCCATCCATTTTCTAACACGTCTATCCCTTGTGGGGTCGTGAGGGGTGCTGGTGCTTACTGGTTCCACCAATTACCTTCAAAATTCACATAATTGGGGAAATGAAGTCTACCCGTGCACAATCGTAAGTCTCACATGATCTGTCGGGGATGTTATGGAGCAGAACCGGCGTCAGTCGGCCTGTGATTTGAGACTGGGACGCAGAGTCACTTTGCTGCAGGAGAACGACCAGAAGCAGACCGCTAGAGCAACACCCAAGTGCCTTAAAGGGAAACCTATAAATGCGTTAGGATGGCCTAGTCAAAGTCCAGAACTAAATCCAACTGAGAATCTACAGTTAGACTAGAACAGGTGCCCGCAACCTTTACAGTCTAAAGAGCTAGTTTGCCTGCAGTTCACTTGAATTAAACTTGTTCAGAGCCCCAAATGTTGCCTGGCCTTTTGAAAAAAGACAAGTTATTATTTGTGATAAAGATCTACTGTAGTAAATATGTTGTCGTCGTTAAAGAAACGCCCTTTTATGTCTATTTTGAGGTTTAAAAAAAGAAAGAGGATGGACGGGATGTTGATATTTGTGGATAATAATGTAAAAAAAAATCATAGTTTGCAACATAGTGAAAAAATATTGATTTTGCACTTTTAGCATCATTCTGTTGTCAAAATTAAAAGCAAATATTCCAAAAAAAACTGCTAAAACCTGTATTTATTATCATTATTACATTTAAATACCATAATAAAAATATAATTTGTAGCCAAAGTTATTAAGAGCTACTGTGGAAGGTCCAAAGAGCCCCAGGTTGCAGACCCCTGGGTTAGAAGATCGCTGTTCACAAGTGAAAACCATCCAACATGAAGGCGCTCGCCGCTGATGCCGTTTAGCCCTGAGGAATGTATCGACATCCCAGAGGCCAGATGTGGCGAGCTCTTCCAGGCTGATCCAGAGACACCTGCAGCTGTAATCGTTGCTAAAGTACTGACTTTAGAGCGTGTCAACAGTGATGCATGATTACATTTTCTGTTATTTGATCCTATTTTTTTTTTTACCTTTGCAATCTTTAAAGTTGTCGGCAGGTTCTCTAAATTAAATGCTGTAAACTCTCAAATAGTCCAAATTTAATTCCAGGTTGTGAGGCAACTAAACATGTAAAATGCCAAGGGCTGTGAGTACTTTATATAAGCAGATATAAGAGCAGCCTTGAAAATCCTAATTATCTGCCATGAGCGGCCATTAGTTATCCATATTAATTATTTATATTAGGAGCAGAGGCTACCCTGGACTGAGACAGCAGTCAACATGTCCACAGTTGTTTCTTTCTGACCCTAAGCGGCTTAAATGTCTGTCAGGAAAGCGTAATGAGTGCTCCAATTTTACAAAAAAATTAACAACAGATTGACCAAATAAACTTAGTTTTCGTGTCTCAACAAATCAGGTGCCTTTCTTTACACACAAGCATAAACAAAACAAGGTAAAACAGAAGCCGTCTGCCCTCAGTGGGATGCCTGAATCTAACCCTATAAAAGGTTTTTTTCAGGTTTTATTACTCTAAAATAAAAATGCTAAACAAAAAGTAATTTATATCATTCATAAGTATTTATATATTTTTTTGTCATGTGAGGCCATATTTGGGATGGACTACACTGAAATGTAAACTTCCCCTCTGGGGGACAAATGAAGCACCCAATTCAATTCAGTGAGTAAACCTTTGCAGTTCAATTAAAAATAACCACGCATATCGGGAGTTTTAAAAATTTTTTTTTATGAAAGCTAAAAAAATATGCCTCTCCGAAGTAACAAAGCAGTTTATATGGAAGCAAAGAACCGATCCTTTTAGTCTTCTAGTCAAACTTCACATTTGATCAGTGTTTTTCGGCCCTCTATAATATTTTCTTCTTCCTAACTCACTAATTTTTATTTCTTTGCTCTAACACGGGGTCGTTTGGGATTTAGAAAGTTACTTTAAAGTATTAACAACACTTTGCCTTTAAAAAAAAAAAACACGCTCAGCTTTATTATTAATTTAATCCAGCTACCAAAGGTCTTCAGTGCATGTGCATGCCATCTCTGCTGGAGGTCTTTTGCATAGAGCGATCTTTGCTAAGGCGCTATGCTAACGTTAGCTGTTTTGATATGACTCCTTGATCGTTGGGCTCACAAAATTATTTCCTCGTGGTTCCAGTTACAGAATGACTTCTTTCATAATTACTTAGGTTTTAAACATCATAATTGTTCGGAATGAGTGATATAGCAGGATGAGCATATAGCAGGATGCTCTGCTGTGCTCTGGTTTATCCCACAACACCGTCGCTTGAGTCTCCCAGTGAGGGTGCCCTAGAAAGATAAGGCATCGGCTGTCTAGACTGTCTTGGCATTTTAGTCTGGATCCAAACGATTCCAGCCTTTTTCAGAATCGCTTCCCTAGAGGATGCAGATCGTAACGCTGGGATTTCAGCAGGCTGCCATCATTCTCCGTGATAGACAGAGGATGAAACGGAGCAAGTTTGCTGTGCTCTCTCTGGTCTTCCTGTTATCTGCTACAAGTCTGGCTCTCTTTAGTTCTCGCAGCTTAAAAAGAACCACAGACATGTTTCCCTGTGTCAAAGAAGTCTACTTTTAAAATACCTTCTAACAGCTCTGTCGTTCAAAATGCGCCATTTTTAAATCTAGCCTTCTTCGTTCAATAACAGCATCCTCCCCAAACAGTGATGTTAGGGATGGTGTGTTTGTAGGCCGGTCTCTCTGCGTCCCTCTATCACTTTATGAATTAATGTAAAGATTTTGGCCGACAGTCAAGACTCCCTTTTATTCTATTATTAATAGTCCTAACATTTTGATATGTGCATTTTGCAACTACATGCAGGTATGCTTATTCTAAAAATATTGACATTTTCCTAGAGCAGCTTTTTCACCTCTAATTGCTTTGCAAGACCTAACCGCCTCACTAGCTCGCTCTCTGTCCTGCACGTGTCATTTAGTCTCGTTGCACTGTCGCTACTGTTTTAAATCCCCAGTTTGACCAGTGGAGTCTCCCACAGCGAAACGATTCGGACCGCCCGCCCCCGTCCTCTCCGTCCGCAGATCACCCTCTGATTCACCGTCACCGTCCCACAGATCTCGCTTCTGTCCTGTTTGGTCCACTGAGCCGCCATTCCTCCCACTTTGCGTTTACGCAGGAGCATAAAGAGGAATCCGTGTCCTTTTAACTGTTGTGCCGCAGCGGCTTGTAGATACTGAAGGCTAACAGTCCGCTTTTGTGTTGTTTGTTCTTGTTTGACTTAAGTATGCGTGCCCAGGGGTTGGGCGACCATCTTTATTCTTACAGACAATTAATTGAATTTGGATTTAAGGTATTATTTCACCCTTGAACGAAATTTCACACCAGTTTGGGATTGAAATGCTGTCGCCCAGCCCTGACGTTGGATCCTGTTGTTCATGTCTTTGTATTTTCCTTCGTGTTTTTAAATGCTGATTTTGTTTTTTGTTGCTAAGATGTTGCCCGTCTTCCTGACTCTTACTGGTGTATAAACTGTGATTCCTCTTCAGGTACCCTCAGGTGGACCTCAGCAGGCTCTGAAGATCCAGGGCATGTCCTCGTCCCCGGCCCTGACCTCTCACGCCACAACGCCTCCGGTGGCAGTAAGTCCGCAGCCTTCCCAGTCCCCCCTGACTCTGAGCCAGCAGATCCAGTCCCCCCACCATCAACAGCCCCAGCAGTCGCGCCCCTCCTCTCAGCCTCAGCCCCAGTCTCAAACTCCCTCGCGCTCGTGCACGCCGTCGTCTCACACCAAGCTCTTTATCGTCCACAACCAAGTCACAGAATCTCCCAAACCTGCTCCACAGGGTCCCGTGCAGCAAACTCCACCCCAGCAGGTGCACATTCAAGTTCAGCATCAGCCTCTGCCTCGACCGGCCTCGCAGCCCGCTCCCTATCAGCAAGAGATGCCTCCGATGTCGCAATCCCCCAAGCCTCCCCCTGCAGCGCCCGCACAGCACCAGTTTGCCGCACCTCCCGTTAGCGCCTGTGGCACGGCTGTGGTGAAAACCCAGGTTCCCATCCAGGGCCTCACAGCGGGGCAGCAGCATCACCTGCAAGTAGTAGGAGCACAAATTCAGACTCTGTCATCCATCACTCAGCCGTCACCTCAGCATAAACAGCTGCTGGAGAAGCTGCAGCAGGTACTGACTACTGCATGTTGATTTTATCTCATTCGATTATTTTATTACCCTATGATTTTGCTTTATTGGGTTCAACAGCAACGCCGTTTCCTCCTTAAATTTTTTAATTAGGTGAAAAATTAATTATTCTATCTACCTGCCCCACCCACACAAACATGAAAAATTATGTGGGTCTTTTATTGCAAATGACCAAAAAGGATCTGACCTGTTTTAATTTTTTTCTTCCAGTGCAGGTTGTACTGATGCAAAATTAAATAGTTCCAATCTGTTTGGTTCGGTTTAATGTTGTGTTTGCAAAGCATCTCATTGGCAAAGCTAAGTTGCATTTTTACTGAAATGTTTAAAAAAAAAAAACGAACCCTTGCAAAAGCGTGACTATGCTTTTTTTTGTTGGTATTTTATTGGGCATTTTATGCAATAGACACACAAAATTGTGCAGAAGTGTAAGAATTGGGAAGTGCAACATGGATTTGAATTTAACCTAGGACAATATAGGAAAAAAAAGCAAATTGATAAACTAAAAATCATGTTGATCGATAACTATAAAAGAATTCAAAACATATATTTTAAGTGCAGCTCTGGCCATTTTATGTTATTGCTTGACGACCTATTTTTAGATAAACGCACAAACACTGAATTCAAACTCCAACCTTTTATTGAACCAACTTTTTACAAAAACTGCAAGTTTAAAAAAAATAATAAAAAAATCACATGTGATCTTTAAATCTGTTCAAGGAGGCGGGGCATTCCTGGATCTGCGTTTATAATTGGTTGATAGGTTGAATGACCAGTTTTAACCTAAATGATAGGCTAGAATGCAAAACAAAGGAAAACTGTCTTTTTTTCACATTACACATCTATTCAGCGATATATATTGTTTTTCAATCATCCCCTCCATCGAGCAAATACTTTTTAAAAAACCTATTTCCCTACGGCTTGGCCTCTCACTTCCAGAGGATGAAATTTCTGCCCGTTCTTTCGCTCAAGCTCAGTCAGATTGGATGAAGTGTGTCTGTGAAGCTCAAATGTCAAGTCTCCTTACTGATTCCATGTTGGATTTAGGTCGTAAACTTTAACAGGACCATCCTAACGCATGAATATGCTTTGATCTATACACTTTCATCTCCGGTTGGATGTTTAGGGTTGCTGTCCTGCTGGAGGGCGAACCTCTGCCCTAATCTGAAGTATTTTCAAACCTCCAGCAGCTTTTTCTTTTAGGAGCGCCCCGTATTTAGCTCCATTTATGGTATCCTCTCTGATCGGCTGCCCTGCCCCCTGCTATCAGAAAGCATAATCACAGCATGATTCTCTCACCAGCTCGTTTCACCATGGAGATGGTGTGTTCAGGTTGATATGCAGTGTTAATCTGCTGCCACAACGAGCATTTTGCATATTAATCCCTCATTTAGACGATAAATGACTTCAAAAAGAACGTGAGTGCACAACATTTTATTTAGGGGTATCAGAGTAAAGCTGGACAAATGCAAATAGATATCACCCTGTTCAAGGTTTTACTGTAAGTTAAAATTTGGAGGCGATCTGTTGCATAAAATCCCAACAGAATGCACCGAAGTTTGTAGTTGTAACATGAAATAATGTAAACAAGTATGGGAGTAAGATTACTGTTTTAGGGTGCTGTAAATATTCAGAATTAAGAGTGAAGGTACGCTTAAAACTAAAGGATTAACATTCCTTTGAAAACTATTAGAAATCATCTCATCCAAGAGCTCTGAACGTTTCTGTTGTTTTGATTTATATCTTGGGCTCCAGATGAAGTTTCTTTCTAATATCAGAGTGAAAAAGCATCAAATGTTCAATTTAAAAAACATTGGATTATGAGAAGGTGTCGAAAGGGTTATTTTGGGGGGGTGGGGGGTGGGATTATTTACAGCCTGGCTTCTTGGAGGAAAACTACATGATAAAATCTACAACTGTTGCACCATTTTGTACAAAACCTGCAACCTGTCGTGTGTTTTTTTTTTTTTTTTTTTCGTTTCTTCGTTTCCAGGCCCAGCATAGCCTCATGCTACAGGCGAAGCCTCAACCTCAAGCCACGAGTCAGTTCAATTCACAGCAAGACGTGCCTGTTGACAAAGTGGTGATCGCATCATCAGCGAGCTCTGAAGCACCTGCCCAGCTTCCCACGATGCTGCAGGCGACCTCGGTGCTCGTCAAAACCACCGCCACAGGTAGATCATTTCAAACTGATGCAAGCTGGAGGACCACAATGACATTTTTTAATTATGTTTTTTCTCTCTCTCTCTCTCTCTTTTTCTTTACAGGATCAAGTGACTTACCGGTATTCTCAGGAGCCCAAGGGCAAACTGGAGCAATGGTTAATCAGACTGTCACTCCTGTCAGCCTTACCCAGCCTGTACAGGTGTGTGTTGTCTTGTTGTGAAGTGTTTCTGCAGTCCCTCCAGGAAGATGCAACGTTTCGATCGCAGCTATCAACACAAATTCACTCATCAGTCGCAGTTTTTAAGCAAACCAGCAGTTTTTGCTACTTTTCCGCAAATCTGACCCACATCTTCTCACATTTCCACTATTGACGTGTTTTCCGGGGCCTCCAGGGGAATTTCATTGATTAAAATGTCCGGGTTTTAAATTGACTGGTGGGATGTATGAAAAAAACAAAACAACAGCTTTTCTTTTATTTGACTAGTGGGTGGTTCGGAGCGAAGTGTGTGGCAGGGCGGGTGGGGATAGCGGGAACGCAACAGGTTGCCCTCCAGCATTGCAGCTGATGTTTACAAAGCGCAAGTGAAGCTTTAAAGGAACGATAAGTAATAATGACACCTAGTGGTTAAAATCGGAACAACACATGCATAATGCCTCTTACGGACACCTGCCATTTACTCAACCATTCGTTCTTGCACAGATTTTTTTTTTTTTTACTTCCACAGGATACATGATATTCTGTTTCTGGTCTGCTTCTCTTACTGGCTTCCATGTTTGCAGTCTGCTGCTATTTTGCCAAAATAAAATACCAAATGCTACGCTCTGTTTTGGGGAACCTCAGGGACTCTCATACGATTGGCTCAGGAACCAGGAAGTAAGCACGATCTACACCAAAGTAGTTCTGGACCGTACCAGTAGGTTTGAAACGTGACTGAAGGCTGGTTTCACACGGCAGGATTTTTAAAATGGTTCAGACGATTTTCAAAGCCTGAGAGACGCCACACATAACGATAAAAAAATCTTAGATATACCAGGTTTGCCTGTGCAGTGTGTGGCGTCCGGTCAGACGGCGACCTCAACACACCACACACAAACAGATTTCACTCAGGATCCTTCAGATATCAGACGGGAAATCTATTTTGTGAAACCTCTCAAGATCAAACGTGAGTTCAGGGTGAATAAATATGGACGACAGGGATAAACAGTGCCGATGGTTTGTGGGCTGATTTTAACAGGAAAAAAAAACATAACAAAAAGAAAAGCTGTTGGTTAAATGAGTGGAGTTTAACCAACGGCTGCCCTAATATAAGGAGGTGGAGTTTTCTCACCGCGCTTTCTGACTGGCTACACGTCACGTAAATATCAACTTATTGTTCCTTTAAGAATGAACCACAAAATAAATCTACTTCACACAATCCTAGTTGCAACAAATAGGAGGTGGAGTGGTGGGAGAGACCCTCCTGGCCCTCACTGTCCTCCACCCACCCAACTTGACCAAAACCCTGACCCATCATCTCCTTCCCTAAATAAAAGTTACTTTTTTATACACACAATCCCGCAACTAAAACGTTTTTAGGGTGCCATTTCAAGTAGGAACTTTAATTTAAACTTTTTTGTAACACCATGTCATGGCAAAAAAATAAAGCTTAAAAAATTTGCATCTTTTTGAAATAGCTGCCGCAAAATCTGTCATTTTAGGCTGCAGAAATCACAAAAAAAACACATTGCAACCTCCTTGAGGGACTGATTATATATTTTTTTAAGTGTTTGAAGGGGGCATCTATTTATTTATTGCAAATGTTGGAGCAGGTCCAGCCAAAGCCAGGAGTGATCAGCTCAGTGGGAGGGATGACTCTAGGGAAAGGTGCGATGAAGATCCAGGTGTTGGGACCTACTCTCAGTCAGATGCCTGTTCCGCAGCCCCAGGCTCCTGTTCAAACTCAGGTGAAAGCAATGTTCCTTCGCAGCATCGAAAAGTAGGGAACCGGAGCATTTTCCAGGTCTAGATATCTATGGAAAAAGTTAAGCCGGGCGTACACTGTACGATATTTTTGATCGTTTTACTCATGTACAGCTCAAACTGTACGGGTTTAAAGTTTAACAGCTCTCCATCTCTGTTCTTACACTGTACGACGCTCTGATGCGACCTGACTGCTCACACTGTACGTCTAAAACGTCGGACTCAGCGCCGTAGAGAGATGCCGCTTGTCGGACTCGTCTATCCTGAAGCCAAATGTAAACAGTAGAAGAAGAAAAAAAAACGGAAGTGTCGATGCTCTCTGTTAAATACGAGGCTCAAAAGAACAAAACGTGCCGCCTTGGCAATTCTACGAGTTTCTCCTCCGTAGTTTGACTCCATGTCACACGTACCGCCGCCATGATTCTCTCCACTCCTATGTTTTCATCTGAGAAGAAGAAGAAGAATTCCCTTGTTTGCACGTGCTCAGTACGCGAGGTTGGGGGAAATCGGCTCATAGCTCTGCTTCACCAGCAGGAGGCGCTCACCATCTCCTCAGGAGGGCCGACTGAATTTCAGACATGTTTGATTTTCATCCAACCGTCCGATCCCTGACCGTGAAGTGGTGAGAGGCTAATCGCCCCTCGTTACCCCCTGTATACGACACGATGCAGCTGAAACTCGGCCCGATCCAAAATACTCCCGTAAATCGTACAGAGTACGCCCGGCTTAAAAGGAGTGAGGAGAAATATCTGAATGAACCGCCTATCCCATTCAGTCTCTCCATCATTTCTGTCATTTTTATTAATTTCCTTTTAGTTTATCTCACTGGTTACCTGTCCATCTTTTCTCCATTCGGTTGACCATTTGGCCATCCGTCTTTCTATCCACCTTTTAATCCGTCTCTGTTCCTCTGCACATCTGTTCACCCACTCATCCGTCCGTCCGTCTATCCATCCTTTCCTTAGTCCATTCGATTGTCTAGCCATCCACCTGGCCGTTAGTTTTTGCATCCATCTTTCCGCCAATCTGTGCTTCTACCCACCTCTGTCCATCCGTTTGTTTCTCCATCCTTCCACCTGTCCGTTGCTTTTCCAGCTGGCTGTCCATTTGTCTATCCTGACATCCATCATTCTATCTTTCTCTCAGTTTGTCTTTCCTTCCTTTGGTCCATTTCTCTACCTCAGTCAGATTTTCTTTATTTTTTTATTTGAGAGGTGCTATTTTTAAAGCTAAACTCTAGAAATATGAATATAAACTCTAGAAATATCCGTAGTAAATCCACAGTAAACATTCATATTTATAATTTAAGGACTGGCTGATGAGGAATGATAACTTTAAAAAATGTATTTAGGGAATTGAACCTTTAAAAAGGCTTATGGGTTGTATTGTATTTTTGTTGTCTGATATTTATCCTTCAAAATGAGGTTTTTAATTTTTAATTGTTCCCCTGGTGCCTTTCAGCTCGCCACGCAGACGCCGACAGTAAAAATGCCTTTAAGCACTGAGCCCAGTAAGGAAGCCAGGTATGTGCTGCTGTTGCTTTCAAGCCTCGCTTTAACCGTCTTGTTTTGGGAACGTTGTTGAATCGTTTTATGTCTACGCTCACCTCACCGCAGGATGCTGGAGCAGCTAAGAAAACACCAGGGTTCAGTGCTTCACCCCAACTACAGTGCTCCTTTCCACTCGTTTGAGGACACTCTGCACAGACTGCTGCCTTACCATCTCTACCAGGGAACTGCCAACTCCTCTCAAGATTATCAAAGAGGTAAAAAAAACAAAAAAAAAACGAAACACCACCCTGGACGTACCCCTTATTTCAGCTTTCAGTGTCCTCACAAGCGTTTTGGTTCTCTTTGGCGCAGTGGATGATGAATTTGAGAAGGTCTCTTGCCAGCTGCTGAAACGGACCCAGGCCATGCTGGATAAATATCGTCACCTGCTCTTCACCGAGTCGAAAGTAAGTTTATAACCCAACGTCCTCCATGTGCGAGTCCCTTCTTTTGCTTTGAGTTGATTTTGAACCGGCTGTTTTCGGCCTTTGAACCTGAGCAGAGACTGGGCCCCTCGGCAGAGATGGTGATGATCGACCGGATGTTCATACAGGAGGAGAAGGTCGCTTTGAATCAGGACCGGATTTTGGCCAAGGAGAGACCAGGTTTGTGGCCACTCATGCTTTCCCTGCAAAAAGAGAACCAAAAGTAAGCAAAATCCTCTTGAAATTAGTTTATTTGTCCTTGATTTGAGCTGCAAGTTTAAACGATCGGCCAATGGAATACGATTTTTGCACTTTAAATAAGAACAACTCATCTCCATCATCTTATTTTGAGTGCATTATATCTAATTATCTTATTTCAGGGGTCAAAATACTCATTACATTGGCAGATGATCTTATTTACCTGCTCAAATTAAGGACAAATATACTAATTTCAAGAAAGATGTACTTACTTTTAGTTTCCCTTTTTGCAGTGCTCCTGGTTTTCAACATACAAACTTACTTATATCTACATTATCTTTTATTTTTTATAATTTTTTTGTCTAAATTTTGGAGCTTGCTGTGTTTCACTGGCATTTTGTTCTTCATGTATCTTTAATCTAGTTATGGTGAGAGCTGTTGTAGGGGTTTCAGCTCGTTTTGTTTACATTTCTTGCTTATTTGGATTTGCTGTTTTGTCTGCTGAGCTGCAGGTCACTTTGGCCCCTGGCCGTTCTGTACCCACGCCATGTCATTGCGTCTCTTCCCTCTGTTATTTCATCTGCTTAAACTGTTGTGAATCAGTTTTTTTTCTTTGTAAAATATGAACATAAATTGTTCAAAAATATCATGTAATTTTATTTAATTGTACGTTTTCTTTCAGAAACTTTCCTTTTTAACGTCTCTTTGTGATTTAATTTGGTTCTCATGAAAGATCAAGCTGTCATCATATCAAACCACATTAACTTTACGTTATCTCCTGGTTGTGAAAAGTGAATCATAAGTAGAATTACTGAATATTTAATTCATTAGGTATCAAAGTAGGTACAAAATGTCCCGCTGGGTGATCAAAGTGAGACATGGCCGGTAGGAAGGCGTCTCTATAAACGGGAAGAACTTGTCTACAAATTGGCAAAGGGGGCAAAATATGTTTGACAGTGATGTAAGTCTTTTTATTTGATGCAAGTCTTTTTATTTGATGTAAATCGTTTTATTTAATGCAAGTCTTTTTATTTGATGCAAGTCTTTTTATTAATGTAAGTCTTTTTATTTGATGCAAGTCTTTTTATTAATGTAAGTCTTTTTATTTAATGTAAGTCTTTTTATTTGATGCAAGTCCTTTTATTTTTTGCAAGTCTTTTTATAAGATGTAAGTCTTTTTATTTGATGTACGTCTTTTTATTTGATGCAAGTCTTTTTATTAATGTAAGTCTTTTTATTTGATGCAAGTCTTTTTATTAATGTAAGTCTTTTTATTTAATGTAAGTCTTTTTATTTGATGCAAGTCCTTTTATTTTTTGCAAGTCTTTTTATAAGATGTAAGTCTTTTTATTTGATGTACGTCTTTTTATTCACTTGCAGAGGAGTTTGCAGCCACTGTGCGGATGTTGGAGAGTGGCGTTTCATCCCAGCAGAGCTCTGCAGCCCCTGAGCTCCCGTCAGCGAGTCCGGCTTCATCCACGGCCGCTCCTGCTCCTCCTCTACCTCCTGCTCCTGCTCCTCTTCTACCTCCTGCTCCTGCTCCTCTTCTCAAGATCGCACCCATCCCCCCTGCTGCTGCTGCTGCTGCAGCCGCTCCTCCTCCAATTCCAGCTCCTGCTCCAGTGTCCGCTCCGTCTCCTACGCCGCCTCCTCCCCCTCCTTCCCATTCACCTTTCCCTCCTACCAAACTGGTGATAAAGCACGGAGGAGGCGGAGCGTCTGTGTCCTGGTCCACCAGCTGTCCTCCGGCGCCGGCGGCCGAGCCCGTCGCCCAGAGCTCCGCCGTCGGCCGCGCTCCGGCAGCGTCGTCCTCGTTCGGCTCAAACTCCCAGGAAGGCGGCGGCGACGACGACGACGCTCTCCCGCAGCGAACCAGCAAACCGCCCATCAAGACCTACGAGGCTCGCAGCAGGATCGGCCTGAAGCTGAAGATCAAGCAGGATCAGACGGGTTTCAGCAAGGTGGTGCACAACACCGCGCTGGACCCCGTGCACACGCCCCAGCCTCGGCTGAGCAGCCGCTCCACCCCCGAGCCGCAGCCTCAGCCGGAAGCCGCCGCGCCGCACTCAAAGTCCCACCGTTTACCCACGCCGCCCAGCACCGTCATCAGAACTCAGTCCCCGACATGCACAGCTACCGGCTTCTCGGCCTCTGCCACAACCACTCAGAGCAACCCTTCGCTGAGAGGAAATGTCCCGCCGTCATGTTCCTCCTCTTCCTCCTCCTCCTCCTCCTCCTCGCTGACGCAGATGAACGGCACGTTGGACCACCGCGCCAACAAACACAACCCCGCCCCCTCACAGACCACCTGCCGCCTGCCCCTCAGAAAAACCTACAGAGAGAACATCAGCCCCCGGGTGAGGCCGGGTGTCCCGGGAGGCTTAGACGAAGGTTTCTCCTGCCCCAGAGCCACGCCGTCGCCCCCCAGGCACGAGGCCTCCACCCCCCCCTCGGAACGGACAGTCATAGCGAGTGTGAGGGTGGAGAAACGAGACAGGGAGGCCTTACAGACGGATTCGGGTCACGAGAGCGGGCATCTGGGGAACGCGGTGCCGGGGCTGGACAAAATGGACGAGGTGTTTAACCGAGGGGTCAAAGCCACGCAGCACCACCACCTCTCCCTCCTCCTGGACCGCGAGGGGGCGAAGGAGAGGGAGGGGGAGCGCACGGACCAAGAGACCGATGTAAGTAAGTACAAAAGGTTCAGCGGCAAAAACAAACACAGGACTGGCGGGACGTTCAGAATGGACCAGCATGCGCCCGGACCTCCGTCTCCGGAGTCCTCCTTCACGCGGGACTCTCTGCTCCCTGCCAAGCGCTGCAAGTCAGACTCGCCGGACATGGACAACGCCAGCTTCTCCAGCGGCAGCCCGCCGGACGACTCGCTGAACGAGCACCTGCAGTGCGCCATCGACAGCATCCTGAACCTGCAGCAGGAGCCCGCCGTCCGGGGCCACCACATCAAGGGAGGCGGCGGCGGCGGCGGCGGGAGGACCCACCAACACCAAAGTCAGCGCCCCGGAGACTCCTCGCACAGACCCGCGGTCCCGGCTCCCCCGTCCGCCTCTTCGTCCTCCTCGTTGGCGCCGCACCCTCAGGTCGGTGGGCGGGGCCACAATGGCAGCCTGGTCCCCCAGACTCAGAGCAGATAACAGCCCCTCAATCCCAGGCTGGACGGTGCAACAAGAGGGAGTAGTACAGCTACTCCCCCACGCTGTGTTGGCTTTGTTTGTCCATTTGAATTGTCCAAACATTTCTCCACCTTTTCACAGCCTCAGCTCAGCTCAGCTCAGCCGCCCCCCCGATGGATTAAATGTGGTTAAAAGTAAAACAGTGAACTTGCAGACCTGACCATGCCTGCTCTTTTATGCGTTCTTTTAATCCTCTTTTCCTCCTCTTTGTGTTTACATTCCTTTTTAACGCGTCCCCGGGAGCCGAGTCGGTCCGCAAGTGGTCAAAAAACGGTGCCCCCTTTCGCCAGTAGTTATGCTTTAACGTGTTCCCGGCACCTTGCACACCCGACTCCTGTCACAGATGCAAACAGCACATTTTAACTGGAGCGCTCAGTTACTTTGGCTGCTTTTGCTGGCAGTACAGATCAGGTCAGGCCCATTTACCCACATATAAATGAGGAAAATGATTTGAAAAAACATGTTTTCATTGTCGGGTCGCTCTCTAATGCTGTAATACCAAGATGTCAGAATGTAAGTGACTTTTTTTTCCCCACCACTTAATGTCAAATTTTACCAGGTTTCTGTTGGGTCTTGTTGCTCATGAGGGCAAATTATACGTTTCAGTCAACAGGGGGCAGATCGGTTTTAACTGACTTTTCTCATTCTTTCAGCTTTCTCTCTCAGCTCTGTTTTTTTTTTTTATTCTTTTTTTTTTTTTAAGGCCTGGTGGACAATTCAAAAACAAACACAGCACAAGCATTGAAATGGAATAAAAAAAAAAAAAAAAAGGAACAATAATAGTGTACAAAAAGACCGGAAGAGAATTTGAAGTATAGTATTACAGATTAATTTTTGTATTGTATTTATTGTGTATAATGACACTTTTTAAAAAGAAATGTACATTTAGTAAAACTGTAAATTAAACCTCGCTTCTTTTATGAATCACTTTGTGTTCCTGGTGATCTGTGGAGCCGTGCAGACCAGGTGGCTGCTACCTGTGGCCGAGCAGGGTTTTACATAAAGTGGCAATTAGGAAAGGCTAGTTTTAGCTACTGTTAAGTGCATTTTTGATTTTAACCTTATGCAGTTGTTTATTTAAAAAAATGAGATTGTACAATGTGATTGTAAACCCAAAAGGTGAAATATAATTCATTTGGTCTGTTCGGTTTTATCACAATTTTAAGATTTTGATGAAAAAAAAACTAAAACATAATAAATCGGTGCTACGAACAAGTGTTTAGCCACTTACAGATTTATTATGTTTTAGGTTTTTTTTGTCACACTTAAATATTTTAGACCCCCGAGAAAATTTTATATCAAAAACAGCCAGAGTAAATATAACAGTCTACAAATGTCTTTATTTTATTTATAAAGGAAAAGGAAGCTGTTCAAACTATAGATTGACCGATTCAGGTTTTTAAGGCCGATTCTGATACCGATTATTTTGACATCGGTCTAGCCGATAACCGATTTGTGCTGCCGATTTATTTATTTATTTTGGGGCTTACTTCTGGGGCCGATGTTGCTTTTTCTTCCTCCATTTACATGATAAAAATGACACAATGATAACAAATGTTACACAAGTCTCAATATTTGTGTATAAACTAGCTAATATTAATAATCAGCTTTCGCATTAACTTGAACGTTACACTGAAAAAAAACAGCATCTTATGGCGGCACTTTGCTCGCACTTAATGAACGTGTCACAGCGAGAAAAGAGCGTCAGTGGAAAGAAGGAGGAAAATAAACACTGACCACCGTTGCAGTGTATGGACATTATTTTATGTAAAGTTAGATGCTGTACACGTAGTGATTGGTAATTGTCTCCATCTGGATACATGATTCTCCATGGGAACAAACACACACAGCGGTGATAGCTGCTAGCTGGAGATCAGACGTGGGTTTTTAGATAATGGATCGGCGATGCCAATACAGGAAAAAAAACGCAAATATCATCTTAAAATATCAGCCGGTCGACCTCTAGTTCAAAGCAACTTAGGCCTTTCTGACCGAGTGACTTCTTCCTAAAATGAATAAGTTCCTATTTTGGCAGCAACGACTGGTAATAGATCTTTTACATCACTATGGAGGAATATTGATGTGTTCTAGGCAGAACTGGTTTGATTCAGCCACATTAGGGGGGTTGCAAATATGAACAACCTCATTAGGGATAGGATTCAAGGCAAGACTTTGACTAGGCCACTCTGATACCTTTTGTTGTCTGCATTCAGAGATGGACTTGATGTACTTTGCATCATTGTCATGCTGAATAACTCAAATGAGCTTGACGTTAAAGGTAGAATTGGCAACTTTTCTGGAAGTTTCCCCAAGTCACATTTTGAATAACTGGGCACGGCAGTCTTATCTGCTTTTCTGCACCTCGGGGATCGCGTAAAAAAAAAAAAAATCTCCCAAATCCACTCTGGTCATTTCTTTCTACTTAGGCCTTCCTCTTCTTCTCATAAACATGAACGCGGTTCGCTTGTTGCGACTCTCAGCCGTGTTCAAAGTACACAGTGAGCGCAGCGGAGTAAAATGAACGGCTAACACCAAAGCTAACCGCTAAGCTAACCGCTAAGCTAACCGGATACATGAACACTAGAAGTGTGCATGTGCAGCCAGCAAGAGGAAACGCAGAAGGAAAGAGCACGGACACTGGTGTTACATGCTTGCGTCAGAATGATTGACGTGGGAGAACCAATAGAAAAGGTGATATTCACCGTAGTTTAGGGACAGAGGAGGGTGTTAGCAGCTTTTACAGAGATTTAATTTTTTTTAACCTTTTTTTTCCTAAATACATAATATATTATAAGGACCATTTTACCAAGTATAACAAAAAGTGTTTCGCAACAGGATTGCTAACTATAGCTTTAAAGTCACAAATTGATAGCCGGATATCGTGCTATATTTTCTGTTAGAAAGCAGAATTTCTGTTTCCATGAGTTACGGGAACGTCTGTGTTTGGTGGTCGGGTATGATTAGCTTTTTCTGAAACTCTTTAGTTTTACTCTGGATTTGATCAGGACACGAACCACTTTTGTCCAGAGAATAATCTATTTAAAGTCTTAAAATTACAAAGAGGGGATCACGAAGATGTATTGGTAAACATTTTTTCATCCCTTTTTCTTTTCAGTCAGCCCAGCTATTATCTCACTCATGAACGCCATGTGTGTCCAGTTTCTCTTTCCTCTTGTTGAATCGCAAACTCTGACCCTAACTGAGAGAAGTGAGCACTGCAGAACTTTAGATGTTCTGGATTCTTTTGTGACCTCGGTGAAGGTGTAGTTTGTGAAACTGGACCCAAAAATGTGAGTAGTCACAGTTAATTCATGATTCAACTAAATTAATTTTTTATCCCAGGACCAGGGTGGTTTGCATTGGTTTTTCTACCCTCAACCAATGAATTATAAGTTGGCTACTGTGTTTTGCATGTATTCAGGTTGTATTTGTCTGAAATTTAAGTCAATTTGATTATCTGACACATTTAACACTGAAAAAAGGGGAAATACATAAAAAATCTGTAGGGGAATCTTCACATAACTACACATGGTGTTAGTTTTTTGTATCGTAAGGGTTTCTGATTCCTGATTTCAAGGGTGAATCTTTAGCTTTAGGATGGATTCCTTGGTATATGTAGTGAATAACAATGAGCAGGGGGTGGTGGCCACGGCTGGGTGTGTTTCCTCCATCACGTTGCCACCAGGTGGTGCTTGTACAGTGAGTGCAGTCACTGCTGGTTTAACCTAGAGGCATTACAGTGTTTAGGAGGAGTTCTGAACGGATGGGAGGGAAAATACTGCCCTGCCTCTGAATATTAAACATTGTTTTTAGATGTTGCAGAAACTAACATGGCTGCATGAGGTCATATGATTTGAAATATGCACAAGGATGTTGTATCATAATGGAAAAAAAAAAAAAGAAAAAAAAACTCCACCCAAAATATTTACACCCCCCTAAACATCCACGCCCTCTGGTCACTCCTTAGTTCATCCCTTTGGAGAAAGTTAGTGTTCAGTGCCCACTGTACTGTCAGGCATCCCCGCAAAAGGAGGAGGAGGGTCTGTCAAACTCAAATAAGCAAGCGAAGGGAGAGAAAAAAAATTCCCCCAGTGAGTGTTTTTCCAGCGAGCAGAACCAGAGCTCATCTGAAATGTATTAAAAACCTTGGAGAAAGAAGGATCCTCTGTAATCTGGCTGCGCTGACGCTCCACAGAGGGCTCCTATTTGCTGCTGGAGGTACACCCATACATGTAGCGGCGGCTCCTCCAGGACCAGCTCCTCTGTTTGAGTCTAAATATTTTCCAGGCTCCTGAGGGCGAGATCGGAGAGCGAGAGATCAAGGTGCTTTTGGGAAGAATCCACGGCGACTTGGTAAAGTCATCCTTTAAAACTTTTTAAACCTTTCAGCTATTAACCCCCTTTTTTAAAAAAAAGCTTTAAACTGTGATAATTTGGTAGAATATGAATTTCTTTTCTGTTTATTTCTCCATTTTAAAAGGCGTAAAAGTCTAATTTCTTACTGTACTTGTTGCTCTATAACATTAGTTTCCTTGTTCCAAGTCCAAACCCTGTGTTGCAGCTGTGGTTCTGAAACCCACATGGCATTTTCCAACGGCCTTTGACGCCACAAACCGAGCCCAGAGTTTTAATCAAAGTTTAGATTTTTCACAGAACTCTTATAAAGCAACTTTCATGCTTGGCTTTCGCGGAGCGTCTCTATGTGACTGGCAATTTTTCAGGTTTCTCCAGAGTTCGCCATTTTGACTCTTTCCACAGTGGTCTTGTGACATGTCAGAACTGTTCCCTGTTCTCCCCTAGGCAAAGTTGTTTAATCACCCTCTGCAAATGGGAGTTAGAAGGGAAAAAAATAGAGAAGAAGTTCTCCACAGATGAGTTATCGCCCCACTGACATGTATGTCACCTCTCTGCCGTCGTGCTGCTCTGCGTCTGTAAAGAGTTCAGGCTTCAGTTCCCAGCCCTGTGCTTCTGTTTATGTAAACTACAGTCAAAAGATCATTACCCCAGGGTTGAAATCTGTTTTTCCCCGTGTAAAAAGCGACCTCTTCTCCTGACATGAACCATCCATGCGCATATTTGTGGAAGCGCAGGAGATAAAAGGAACGTATTACTCATTGCACTGTGAAGAAATGAGCTGGGCCTGTGCAAATCCTCATGCTGGAGCTGGGTTTGCAAGATTTTCCAGAGAGGAGACACACTTTTTTTTTTTCCAGGCGTGCGCTGACATTGCTTGGCAGCCTCTTGGAGGGCAGATTTTTTTTTTTCATGCTTCAGATTTCACTTCCTTACTTTAGATTCTGGCAGGCTTTCATCACCAGCTGCAGGAATATAGGATTCCCTTTGATGTCTCAACTGGCTTCCCTGTTTTTGCCGTATATGTGCTTCACCTGCTTTCTTTTCTTTTGGTCCACATTTCAGGGGCTAAAGGTTGTCGACGTTGGGACCACTTTTTAAGCAGCTTCAAACAAAGCTTCAGCCCTATCACTCCGTGTGCTGTGTACAGAAGCCCCCCTCAAGGACAAAGTGAGCAGCCTTCACATAAATACAGGAAGCACCTGAAGGTTTCCCCTGGTTGAGATACAGGAACTACAGGTCCAAACAACAAGCGTTCCCGACGGTGATTTCTGTAGCAAAATTGTCCCGTTAGTTATTAGAAATGTCACGCTGGGGGCGTAAAAACGTAAAGAAGGCGCCGGAGGTGATCCGCACTGTGACAGAAGGGCTGAAGTCTTTGTACCGTAAGAAGCTGCTGCCCCTGGAGCAGTACTACGGCTTCCATGACTTCCACTCCCCGAGTCTGGAGGATGCCGACTTTGACAACAAGCCCATGGTTCTGGTGGTGGGACAGTACTCCACTGGAAAGACCACATTCATCAAGTAAGATCCTGCAGGTTAACTTGTGCGATCGTACAATTTTCAAACATAGAAACTTTGCATCTTTTTTTTTGCATCTTTGACACCGAAACCACAAATTGAAACGTTTTTATTGGGGTTTTGTGTGTCAGACCAACACAAAGTGTGAAACAGGAGTACAAATGTGTTGCATATGCATTTCAGCACCTTTTATCTGATGCCGGTAAATATAATCAACGCGACTAATCAGCTTCAGAAGTCCAGTTGGTAAACAATGCAGTTGTGTGCAGTCTTATCTCGGCATTAAAGGACAGGATGGAAGTGCTTGGCCTACATGCAAAGCTTTATCTGTAGTGAAAACCCAGTGGCTCCACGTCTCCCTGAAACACATTTGTGAGACAGCGGTGGCCGCTTCTTGCTTGTGGGGAAGATTTTTCTTCCCCAGGGACGCTAAAGCTGATCAGAGCTGATGGGACATAAAGGACCAACTCCACAAATATGGAATTGTAAGAAGAAAGACATTGTTGAAGGAAATCCATAAGAAGTCTCGTTTGCAGTTTATCACGAGCCACGCAAAGGACACAGCAAATGTGGTAGAAAGCGTTCAGGTCAGATGAGACCATATTGTAATTTTGTGCAAAAACGTGCAAAACACACTAGGTGGGAAGGACAACTAGCGGTGCATATCTTCCTGAAGACAACATCGCTGTGGGGATGCACGGTGGTGGCAGCATCAGGCTGTGATTTTGCTTTTATGTTCATTAGAGACCGGAAAGTTCTTCAGAATTGAACGGTGGATGGATTGAACTAAATACTTGTTAATACTGGAAGAAAAGTTGTCGGATCCAGCAATAAAAACCCAAAGCATCCAGAGATGCAATGGAGTTGATTATATAAAAGTATATTTATGTGGTTGAATGGTCCAGTCAAAGCCTAAATTGCAACTGCAAATCTTTGTACCTGAACGTTCTTGTTCACATATGGTTTTAATCCAATCTGACTCAGCTTGAGCAATTTTTTCTTTGTAAATAAGAATGGGCAGAAGTTCCAGTAAATACTCCAAAGCACTTGCAGCTGTAACTGCGGTGAAACGTGGTTTTTACGACAGACCGGCTCAGATGGGGCTGAATACTTTACAGACTGTTCTTTGTAGGAATCTATACCTCTTTGTGTTGGTCTGCCACATATAACTCGTTAAAGTCTGTGGCTGATGAGCACGACCAACCCGGTGTGAACAGTTATGCGTGTGATGCACAGGTATCTACTGGAGCAGGATATTCCCGGGAGCAGGGTGGGCCCCGAACCCACCACTGACTGCTTCACTGCCATCATGCACGGAGACGTGGAGGGCGTTATTCCCGGGAACGCCCTCATCGTGGACCCCAACAAGCCGTTCCGTAAACTCAACCCGTTCGGAAACACCTTCCTCAACAGGTGAGACGTGGGGGTTGGGTTTTATTCTCGGGGTTTTGTAATGTTTCCACTGAAAGGGCGGGAGGCAGTGATGTATCCGCGAGGAATGAACACCCCGAGCGGAGGGAAAACAGGGAACGAGTGAGAGAGTCTGTGGAAAGCGTTTTAGCTCTTTGGTATTTGAAGAGCCTGTGCCAAATTTCAGAGAGAGAGAGAGAGAGAGGGGAGGCCCTCTGCCTTATTTGTGGAAAAGCAGAGAAAGAGGGAGCAACGTGACCCGGATGGGTGATGAAAGGGAATGTTCAGGACATGAACTGTAGAGTACACAGTTTAAAAGACGAGGTCAAAGGGCCGCTCAGCCGCACGGGGAAAAGGCAAATATTTAAAGCTAGACGTTAGGAGAGAAGGAATAGAGCAAACTAGAAGTCATCTCCACCCATATCCATCTTCTGGGCCGCCGTCGTCTCGTGTCCAATGTTAAAACCAAAGGGCAGCGGTGGTATGTTGTTCAGAGGAGAGCAGAATGACGTCACAGGAACACGCAGAGCTCGGGCTGATGCGAGTTTTCCACCAAGGTCATGCATGTGGACAAATCTGCGTCTCCTCTTGCGTTGACTTCCTGTCTTGGGAACCGGCGGGGCCCGTTAAGCTCTTAAACAGCAGGAAGTGGGGTTGTTGTTCTTAGCCGCAGATCGTTAGCAGATCTTATTGTTTGATTCTGGCAGCAATGGTCATTTTCCTTCAGGAAGCCCACAGCGACGCGAGGCCGGCGTACACACAATGGGCTGCTGGGTGTGTGCGCGGGAGCTTTTGATCACGCTGGCCTCTTACCATTCTCACATGATTTAAGACCTTTTCCAGCTTCACTGAATGTGTTTTCCCCCCCGAAAAAATAAATAAATAAAGCACTGCGTGAATTTTATTTGCATTGATTTGACCCGTTCTCCTGCCTTTGTTGATGGATACACCAGATTTCAGTGTGCCCAGATGCCCAACCAGGTCCTGGAGAGCATCAGCATCATTGACACACCGGGGATCCTGTCCGGCGCCAAGCAGAGAGTAAGCCGAGGTGAGCGGGGCGACAAAGGTGAGGAGGGGGCATGGGGTCAGGAGGGCCTAAAGAGACAGACAGCATGACAGACGCGCATCCTCGATCATCACCTCATAAACTCATCTCCGCGCCACGCCCCGGCTAACACATGGGACCGGCCTCGTTCTGTCACCAATAACACTTTGGCAGCAGGACTCACAAACATCCCTGCAGCACATCGAGCAGCCATGAAATCCTAATCAGGAGCAGAGGCAGATTCTGTCAACACATTTGGAGGAATGCGCTGTTGAGAAATCTCTGCCATCATCTTCATCTTCATCTCGCAGCCATTCCATGTTAACCCATTCTGCAGATAAACCATTGATGAAATGAATCTGCTTGAGGTACTAATGACTGTTTGGTCGCTAAAGATTGACTCAAGAAACTTTCCATGACTGTTAAGGCAAAATGAGAAAAACTGAGCAAGATCCTGCTGCTTTCATAGGATTAAACCAGGAAAACATATCAGCCACATGCAGCTAATCAGATAATCCTGATAAATTAATCCGGCTGGGCACTTCTGGAGCTTTGGCAATTTATTTGGTGTTTGTCAAAACTATCCCAGGATGGAAAGACATCAGCAATGACTCTAGAGAAACCAACCCATGTGAGAAGGATTATTAAATCATTCCTAAATTATTTTAAGTCCTTCATTTTACAGTGATGATACTTTTTTAAAAGGGGAGAAATACTTTTAGACAGGAGCTCAGTTTTCCAGGAATTGAAGTCCAGGAAGTCCCCCATGATTACAATACTCGGATGTATTGTTGGTGAAGATTCTCAGTCATCCAGGTTATGATCAATCCAAAAAAAGGTTCAAAAATAAAACATCAGACCTGCAGGTCTGTAAAGCTTGGAACGCCATACTAATCCCGACATTTTGAATTGAGAAATCTTCCTGGATAGGAAGCGAAACGTCTTCAGCTTCAGAACAGAAGTCCAGTTGTTTCGTTTTTTTAAACCTTTTTTTGACTCGGATGTATTCAGCAAACCCTGGAGCTCCTTGTCAGGCTCTTTAGCGCCCGGGCACAATTAGCTTTTGTTCATTTCATCAGAAACCACCAATGAAAAGTGATACTTTAAAAAAAAAGAATTTTTTGAAAATACAAAATATCAAATTAAAACACAAAGACGTCTTTCTTTCTTTGTGTGATTCAAAAATTGTTATGAATAATATCTAATTTCCCTTTTTTTAAGTTAAAATAATGAAAACACAATCTTCACTCCTCAGTTTGTGTTTGCAAAGTATGTGCATCAGCCTGTGATGTCACTGCCCATATATGGTAAGGTTGGTATGGCTAGGCTGTTTGATGAGCTCCTACGTGAGAAAAAAGGCCACAAATTGAAACAAAAATATATTTATCCTTATCTCAGTTTATTTTCTATGTTCCTGTTCACATGTATTTGTTTTCTAAAAGAAACAGCACTTTTTTCAGTCAAACTATAATGAAAAATAGATTAATTTCTCTTTGTTACTGATTAGTTGTTCTCTTTCTAACATGAAAAATAAAATAAAATCTCTTTTAATCTGTTTTTAAACAATAAAAAAGATTAAGTATTTAAATATACTGTGTTGCATTTTGAAGCAAAAATATCAAATATTCATTTGTTTGTGTAATGTTGGGCTTTTTATCTTTGGGTTCTGATGGGAACATCCAACCACCACAACATGTGTGGGTACTGCAGTTAACGGCAGTAAAACCAGAAATAGACTTAGAGCTGGTACGGGTGTTTTTTTTCGATTGAGTTTCCAGGAGAAAGCTTTAAAAAAAATATAAAACCTTTAAAAATATATATAACATGACAGCACAGCTTTGATTTTACAGCGCCATGTTTGTTAGAAAAACAAAGCAGAGCATCTCAGGATTAAAACTTCATGCCAACTGTAAAGCATGGTGGTGTAGGGGTAATGATCTGGGCTCGTTTAGCAGGAACAGAACCTGGGCTTCTTGCAGGCTTTGAATCAACCATGTTCTCTGGAGGCAAAAATGAGTCTGTCTGACAGCTGAAGCTCGGCCCAAACAGAAAATTTAAACTCAAACACAGCAGCAGATCTGGAACAGAACGGCGGAAAAGAAATTATAATAGGGTCCAGTCAAAGTCCAGACATCAGCTTTACCGATGCCAAGGTGGGAGGTTGAGAAAACTGTAATGAACTGAAGCAACTTTGGAAATAAAAGTAGATCATAATTCTAGAAAATTACTGCAGCAATAACAACTGATTTCTTAAGCTTTTGGATCTTGGGTTGTACTTCCTTTTTTTTACCATGACTGCATGTGGATAGTTCACAGTTTACCTGCTTAGTTTTTCCCTAAATATCAGTCAACAAAAGTTCCTCCTCCTGCCCAAAACGGCAGAGATAAATGTCTTTCTGCCTGTGGCGCTGACGGGAATTAATAACAACATTTTTAGCATTCTCCATCAGGACGCCTTTCCAGAAAACAGTCGCACTTCTATGTTTATTTTGCTTTCCAGCTGCACGACACACGAATCATTCAGTCAGAGAGAACCGAGACGTGAAACTCTGCAGGAGAAACAAACAAACAAAGAGAAAATAAATAAGTGTAACAGAATTATCATCCTGGTGACACCGATGAGGCATTTTATTTATTATTTCTTTAATTCCTGGGGGGGTTCTGTTATATCAGATGTTTGGTTTTTATTGTAAGCTGAAAAGGTGCAGATAAGATGGGCTCATCTGTGCGCTTCTGCCTCCTTCCTCCGCTGTACCAGGCTACGACTTCCCGGCTGTGCTGCGCTGGTTCGCGGAGCGCGTCGACCGCATCATCCTGCTGTTCGACGCCCACAAGCTGGAGATCTCCGACGAGTTCTCCGAGGCCATCGGGGCACTGAAGGGCAACGAGGACAAGCTGCGGGTGGTGCTCAACAAAGCCGACATGGTGGGCACCCAGCAGCTGATGAGAGTGTACGGGGCGCTGATGTGGTCCCTGGGGAAGGTGTTCGGCACGCCCGAGGTTCTGCGCGTCTACATCGGCTCCTTCTGGTCAGAGCCGCTCCTGGTCCCCGATAACCGCAGGCTGTTTGAGCTGGAGGAGGAGGATCTGTTCGCCGACATCCAGAACCTCCCTCGCAACGCAGCCTTACGCAAGCTCAACGACCTGGTGAAGAGGGCGCGTCTGGTCAGGGTAGGCGACTCGGAGGTCCCAGGCCCAACCCAGCCAACACTGCAAAAACGGACCTAAAAATAAGCAAAATGTTCTTAAAATGTGTGTTTTTGTCCTAGATTTGAGCAGGTAGATAAGATTATCTGCCAATAGAGTGAGTATTTTGACCCCTAAAATAAGATAATTAGACATCCTGCACTTGAAGTAAGATGATGGAGATGGATTGTTTCTATTTTAAGTGCAAAAATCTTATTCCATTGGCAGATAATTTTATTTATCTGCTCAAATCTAGGACAAAAACACATATTTTAAGAACATTTTGCTTATTTTTAGGTCCGTTTTTGCAGTGAAGTTCCCTTTAAAGCGATGAAGTGACCGGATTTTTCTTCCTGCAGGTTCACGCCCACATCATCAGCTACCTGAAGCAGGAGATGCCGTCTGTCTTCAGGAAGGACAACAAGAAGAAGAACCTCATCTATCAGCTGCCCGTTATCTTCACCAAGATTCAGCTGCAGCACAACATTTCGGCTGGGGACTTCCCAGATTGTGCCAAGATGCAGGTTGGTTGAAATCACAGTGTGCGAAAAAACTTTACAGTAAATTAAAAAGTATTCATGCTTCTTTCTCTTTAGTACATTTTGTATGTTATAAGGATTTTATGTGAAAGACCAACAGAAATCAGATGTAGCTGTGAAGTGGAAAGCAAATTATGGTTTTCTAAAAACCTGTGTTGAGCGCCCGCTACCCGGGACTTTACGCTTTGCACTAGTGTTGCACCAATGCCATTTTTTGGCCCCGATACCTGGCTATGCAGTATATACTGATACCATCTGTTTGAAATTGATGTGTGTGTGTGTGTATATGAAGAACTGCATACTACTTAGGGTAGTAGAACTTTTTATTGCCTACCTGGAATGGGTGACAATAGTTGAATAAGCTTTTGGCTCTCAAAGGCCAAAATAGTGCAACATTCGTGAAATTATAACATGTATAATAGTAGTGCAACAGTAAGACAGTAAAATTACATTAATAATTGAATAATCTCTTTTAAACACTGAGTTTTGGTGCTCAAATGCCAAAATAGTGCGACTTTTATGAACTTATATAACATGTATAATACTAGTCGGGAGAGAGAACGCTGCATTCAAGTGACATACAAACATCAAAATGGTATCTGTGACCTATTTGTTGGTACTCACCGATACGATACCAGCATTTTAGTGCTGGATCGGGGCCCCGTCCCATACTGGTATCGGTATCGGTGCAACACTACTTTGCACTGAAATCACAGCTGCAAATCTTTAGGGGTTATGCGTCTGCAACTAGAGACTGATATTTGGCCCATATTTATTTGCAAAAAAGCTCAAACCCAGTCAGATTGGATGGAGAGCGTCTGTTTTCAAGACATGCTGCAGATTCTTGATCGGTTTCAGGCCTGAGCTTTGACTAGGCCATTTTTATACATAGACACGTTCTCATCTAGATCAGCGGTGTCCAAACTCCTGGACTTCGTGGAGCACAATCACCCTGTACTTGTGGGGCATTTTTTTTCCCAATTAAAAAATAATGCAATAACAAAAATAATAATTCTGAATTATTTGACTTTTACCTGCTTGGCAACAAACAAAACAATTAACTCTTTAATGAAACAAAGTTAAGTAGAAAATGCGTCTATAAATCGTGGAAAAGGTCTTATTAAAAGAAAGACATGCCGTTTCCAATTTATTTAGGGGTTGCCAGTTTTCTGTTTTGTTGATTGAGATTTTTTTTTTTTTTTGCTCCCCAACTCTTTGTTGCATTTGGCCAAATCTAATGAAGAGGTTCGGCCAAGTCTGTTTTTGGACAAAGGTTGTTGAATGTTTGTGCTCCTACTTAATGTGAAGTTGAAATGAAAGCGAAACATAAAAGGCAGGTAAAAGACAAATACTTTGTGTTGTACTAAACAGGGTTAATTTTAAGGAGATTTGAATTTGTCAGTAGAAATCTCACCTACCCTCAGAGGAGCTTGGAAGACATTTTGGCATCAAAACCGTTACCCGGCTAACTTGAACTTTGAAAAAGTGTTTGTGGATTTCTTTACACAACCTGCGAGCATCAAAAGATGCAACACTGGCAGGAAACATAATAAATTTTATACTATTAATCATAAATTATACTTTTACATCGTATTTCAGTTGCTGAGTGGCAGAATAAGAGCAAAGGTTGCTCCACATTGTAAGCCAGTTTGGTGTTTTCAGCATTAAAAGCACAAAACCTCCAACATCTGTTTAGGGTTGTCCTGCTGAAATGGGAACTTTATCAGGTCTTCTGCAGCTTCTAAGCTGTATTTAGTGCCGTGTATCTTTTCATTACTTCTGACCAGCTATCCTGTCACTGCTGAGGAAAAGCCTCCCCACAGCATGATGCAACCACCACCGTGTTTCCCTGTGGGGCAGAGGTGTCAAGTAACTAAGAAAAAATACTTTGTTACCTTACTTAAGCAGAAATTTTGGTTATTTATACTTTAGTGGAGTAATTATTTTTTTTAACCCACTATTTACATTTTCGTGTATTTATCTGTGCTTTCTACTCATTACTTCTAGTTTATTTGAGCTTGTTTTCATTCTGGCTTGTCAATAGAAAACAAAAAAATATTCAGATAAATAGCCGATAGTTACCCGAACAGAGTGATTTTGATTGTGGTTGGAGGCAGAACTGCACCAGGCTGTTTCCCCAAACACCACTACAAAAACTTAAGAAGAGCAAAATCTAGAAAAACATTGAATTTTTAGGATTATTTGTTATTTTTCCTTCTTTTTTTAATTTTTTGATTAACTGCTAGGATTTTTTAATTTTGAGTATTGGGAGGGTGGGGAGTGGGTAACTCCTACTTTAATACTTTAAGAATTTTTATATCCAGTACTTTTATACTTTTACTTGAGTAAAAGGTTTGCGTTGATACTTCTACTTCTACAGAAGTATTTTTAAAACCCTACTTTTGACACCCCTGCTGTGGGGATGTTTTTGGGCTGATGTTCACTCCTCATTCCCACAACAAGTTTAAATTTGGTCTCAATTGCAGAGAACACCTTCTTACACTTGTTTGCTGCCTCTCCTGTTTGGCTATGGCTTTTTTTTTTTGTCTACAGTGGTCTTTCTTCCTACCAATTTACCCATAAAGGACAGATTTGTGCAGAATATGGCTATCAGTGGTCCAGTCCACCTGAGCTGTGGATCTTTACAGCTCCTCTACCAGACTGCTTCTCTGATTGATGCTCTTCTTTTCATTGGCTGCCAGTTTAGGCCTGCAGTCATGCACAGGATGTCCGGTTTTATAACCTAAAACTACTTAAAACAACTCAACAACTTTCTCTGCTGTGTTCCTTGGTCTTCATGGTGCAGTTTGTTTATTATGCTCTCCAAGAAACCTCTAAAGCCTTCAAGGAACAGCTGGAAACATGCACGCCACACCTATATGCATCAGAAAAATTTAAATTATTCAGTGCTTCTCTGTGTTGGTCTAACAGATAAAATCCCAGCGATGTTTCTGGTTCTGACAGCTGGTATAACTGTAGTTGATGATGAATCCAAACCACTTGCTAACACACCAGTACTGCTGCGTTCTTACAGGAACAGCTGATGGCTCACGACTTCAGCAAGTTCAAGACCCTGAAGCCCAACCTGATGGCGGCCCTGGACGATTTGCTCTCCTCCGACATCGCCAAGCTGATGCCGCTGCTGCGCCAGGAGGAGCTGGAGGCAGGCGACCAGCCCGGCGTGCAGGGCGGCGCCTTCCTGGGGGGCCGGGTCGGGCCCTTCACAGAGGGCGACCCGTTCGCCGAGGAGAACGGAGAGGGGTGCGAGGAGGAGGAGGACTGGGTGGTGACCAAAGACAAGCCCAAGTATGATGAGATCTTCTACAACCTCGCCCCCAACGAGGGCAAGCTGAGCGGCACCAAGGCCAAGGACTGGATGGTGAGCACGCGCCTGCCCAACTCGGTGCTGGGTCGCATCTGGAAGCTGTCGGATGTGGACCGCGACGGCATGCTGGATGATGAGGAGTTTGCCCTGGCCAGCCATCTGATCGAGGTGAAGCTGGATGGCCACGGTCTTCCTCCCGAGCTGCCCAGCCGTCTCATCCCGCCCTCCAAGCGCCGGCAGAAGGGCTCTGACGCTTAAACGCCTCCCAGCAGCTCAGAGGATTCCTCTCTCAAGTGTCTCTCTCACACTCTTGCTACTGTTTCTGTTTGCTCTCATTTCCTGAACCCACATGAGAATGTTACAGCGCCAATGCTGTGCAAAAGTTTCAACCCGCCTCTTTATTTCTTGAGATTTGCCTTCTAAGGAGTCAGACTTTCTCTTTCTCTTTTAAAATGTTTTTTTTTTTATCAATAGTTCTTTTTGAAGCACATGAGCTACTTTTGCTACACAATTACCAAATAGTTCACACCTGACCATAAAGGCATGTTGCGTCATTTCAGTTTGGGCAAGAAAAACAAAACGACTGCACGACTGGAAAGAAAAAGAAGACCTGAAAAGACAATTTAAAGCGAAAAAACAAAATCTAAAAGTCTTTGAGAAATAAGAAATTGTTTTTTTTTAAACTTATATTTGAATTTTGGGATAATTTGGGTTGTTTTGGTAGTTCCATGCACACAATTGTGCTCAACGTGAAAATGGTCAGGTACTGAAGTCCAAAATAGTTTTGAAAAGCCTTTCAGAAACGCTGGAGATCTCCTAATCAGACCATTTTTTAAAGATACTTAGCAGAATTTAAAGAAATGAGTGACAACTAAAAACTTTTGCACAGATCTGTATCATTTCTTTGAGACTGACTGTACACTTGCACAGCTGAACATCCTTTATTTAAGCATAACGTGACCGTGACTTTCTGCAAGTAACCAAGTTTGGGTGCTTCCTCTGTTTGGATCTTGAAAAAGTGTCTTTTTTATGATGAAGAGCTTTTGAAAACGTATCTACTCGTGTTTGCAGAAGATAAACGCTCTTCTCAGAAAATACATTTGTTAATGTAGTCTTTACTTGTAACATTCACCATCTGTAGTTGGATTCTGGGTGGTAATTTCATCCCAAAGTTATTTTTGCTTTGCGCCTTTTTCCTTCCACATTTCGTCTTTCCAAACGAAGACCAGCTTAGCTCACATGATTTGTTTTATAGCATTTTCTATAAAAAGAAAGAAAGCAGCTCAACTCTAATACCGTCAATGCATTTCACTGTGACGCTTCACGTGGTTTTGTGCAGATTTTATACGTAATTCTTTTATTATTTTTAACCGTTGCTTTTGATGTTAATGTGCAGGAGCGAGTCGCATAAAAGAACATTATATGCTGAGATAAACTCTTTTATTTCAAAGACTGAATGACTGATAAGTAACTGACTACTGTATACTGCTCCACAAATTGTTTGTATGTTATCTATTATTGCAAACAAATAAAAGTCCTTGACTGTGACATTTTTGTTGTTGCCGTAAAAACTCACTAGAAGTGTTCACACTTGTAGTACTTTTCACATTTCGTCACGGTACAACCACAAATCTCCAAATCAGGCGTGTCCAAAGTTGGTTATTTGTGGCCCCTGTACTAATTTTGTGTGGCCACCCCAACTGTAAGAATTTGTCCGCCAGCATAGGTGGCTGGTGCAGATGGAGACTTTTTATTTTTAATAAGGTAATAATTATACTGACAGGTTAAAATCTCAGGCGCCGCACAAAACATTCGTCTATTAATAACCACACTTTTTACATTCTCTTCGATGTTGTATTAAATAGGACCACATCCATCCAGTTGCTTTTACTGAAATGCAAACTTTTGTGCACTAAAATCTGTTTTGAATTAATTTATTAAAATTAGCTAAATAGAGCAAGTGTTTTCAAAGGAAGACTGACCCCAAATCCTGTTCTTATATCCCTAGATCCAAAAGAATTCAGTTTGTTTCAGTCAAATCCTAAATTAGCAAACGGGACGACTATCTTTTAATAAAGCAAATAAGCAAAACCCTATTTTTAGTTCAGCTCTACAATGATTTATGTATCCTTTTCCTACAGAAAATTTTAATTTGTTTAATTAAAACAATCATGTTTGGAGAGCAGACTAAAAAAAACACATTATTTTATTTTATTTTCACATTCAGTTCAGTTCTTCACATTATCAATCTTCATCTGGTCCAAACACCTGGTGCCCGCCTACAAACGGTTGCTTTTAGCCAATCACGGTATCAAATGAAAAAGGCGTAAGCAGCAGGCGCCATGAGAAACAATAACAAGCTACGCTAGTCGAGAGCTGCTTATTTGAATAGTTACACTTGTGACAATCGTGGATTCTGACAAAACAGATGCAGCAGCTTAACGCCGTCCTCCTGCGCTGCCATGTTTACGTTGATTCAGCTGTGGGCTCGGCCGCTCTCGATTCCATCACAGCTGTAGGGGCTGCCTTAAACCATAATACTGCAACGTGATTGGCCGAACTATTTTGGGTCAGTCTCGAACGGTTGTGGCGGGAGCAGGACAAGATGGATACCGCGAGACAAATACCGTGAGAATTTAGCTGCGTTTTTAATAACTTTTTGGCCCTCGAGTACTTTTGACTTGACAAGTGCCGAAAAGTTTGGACACCCCCTGGTCTAAATGTATTTACTCGGTATTAATTGATCTTTCAAATAAAGATAGAAAAAGTGGGGTGTGCATTTGGGGCTGCACAGTCATTAGGTTGTTAGTGCAGCTACTTTGCAGCACGAAGGTCGTGAGTTTTAAATCCTGGCTGGGAGTATTTCAATTCAATTAAATTTTATTTATATAGCGCAATTCATGAAACATGTCATCTCGAGGCACTTTACAAAGTCAAATTCAACATATTATACAGATAGGTCAAAAATTTCCTATATAAGGGAACCAGTTGATTGCTTCAAAGTCCATTTCCCCAATGGAATCTCATGGAGTCATGTTCTCCTAGTGGACGCCTCAGCAACCCCAAATAAGAGGCAGCGCAACTAACTTCAGATTTCACCTAATTAGAAAACATTAGTGAACAAACAGAGATACCAGACAAGTCAGGGATAGAGTTGGGGAGAGGTCTTTAGCAGTACTGAGTTGTAAAAAGCTTACAGAACAAAACCCGAAGCTTTAAATGCCTCACAGAGCAACCTTTAATCAGTTATTTGAACCGATCTAGACTATGGCTCAACTGCAAACCTATGGAGACATGGAGGCCGGGCAAGTAGACAATCTATTAGAGAAGCAGCCAAAAGGCCCTATGGAGGAGCTGCAAAGATCCCCAGCTCAGGTGTGAGAAACCATTGACAGGACAGCTATTAGTGTTCCACCCCACAAGTTTCAAAGAAAGTCAAAAGAAGTCTTAGCAGTTTGGCAAAGCCGTGCAGAGGACACAGCATGTATGTGGAAGAAGGTGCTCTGGTCCAAAAAGACCAAAATGTAGGTTTTTGATGGTATGCATGAAGGAAAGCTATCACCCTGAACCCACTGTCCTCATGGTTAAACATGGTGGTATTGTGCTATGGAGATACCGTTCTACACAGAAAGTTGGATTAAACCAAAGAAAGGACAATCCTGGAAGAAAACCTTTAGGAGGTTGAAAAAGACATAATGGGATTCACATTGTGGTTCAATAAAAACCTTTAACAAACAATCAGAACCACAATGGGAGGACTTGCATTAAAGTGCATCTAGGCACTACAATGGTCCAGTAAAAGTCCAGAACTAAAGCCAACTGTGTGAAGACTTAAAAATTGAAGTTCCCACATGCGCTCAGTCCAGTCTGACGGAGCTTGACCCGTTTTGCAAAGAAGAATCTGGAAAATTTCAGTCTCCAGATGTGCAAAGCTGGTAGAGACAAGCCCTAAAACACTGAGTCCAGCAAACAGGTGGGACTGCAAAGTCCCGACAAGCACAGATCATTTTGCCTGCACTTCATAACTCTTCAAATCTGTGAGCTGGTCGGTCACATAAAAAGTTTTTTTTGGTGTTACAAAAATGTCTTCTGCTAGACACTGTGGATAAATGTGGCTAAAAAGCAAGAAACTAAGGGCTGAGTGTATTTGTTTTGTTTTTTTCTGTCAGGCTCTCTGTCTCCTGGTGACAGGCCAGATAAACAGTGACTCACACTCTCCGCTGCCAGGTCCCCGTACCACCATTTTCCAACCCTGTCTCCCCTCTCACTGGTACCATCTGAAGCCTTTTACTCCCTTGCTCACGTACAGCATTCGCTCTCTCTCATCGTAGCTGAATGTCGCTCTAATATTCTCGCAGCCCTGCCCGTTTGCTTGTTCTCTTTTTTTTTTTGGCGTAAACTTTGCAAGTATGAGCAACAGGCAGAGAATCCCGTGGAAAGCCACGAGGCTTTCTGAGGTTTCCTAATGACGGGGAGGCCTCGATGCCTCGTCGTTCCACTCCTGCGTGGAAAGAAACACAAAATGAGAAACAGAGGCAATCCAGCCCTTTTCCTCGCTGCACTCTGGCTCACAGTGACTCACATGTGAAGAATGTGGTGGGCTGGTCCTGGGAGTTATTAATATCTCCTTTCCTAGGGTCCGCTAACTTTCCTCAGGAGCTAAACACTGCACCTTTATGCAAAGATCTCCCTGTGTGAAAGGTCTGTGTGGACGTTCTGCAGACCACCACACCCTCCACTGTGCGCGTGAGGAGGAAAATCTGAGGTAACGTGCAGAACAAGAGAAAATCCAGCAGAGACGAGCCTTATATGGTTACAATCTCTGCTTGGTTGTGTATTTTAAAAGCAAACGGTATGTTTAGATAGGAGAATAAAAAAAAAGAAAGAAAAAACATGGCAGTTTGAACAATACTTAGCCTGGAACATGTCAGAAATCATTTGGAGAGACCACAGAGCAACGTTACAGCCAGAGCAACCAGATCACAGGAGATGACCCCAGCAGCACCAGCGATCCCCCAACAGAGGAGCTTACTCAACAGAACCGGGGTCTCCTCTCCTACGTCACCGGGCGTCCATGTGGGGAATTCCTCCCTGGGAGAAGTTGAGGTGGAACGAGAGCTTCGGCCATCTGCTCCGGGGAAGGAGGGACATCTGGTGGCAGAAGGTTTTCCTGCTTACTTTCCAGCTGTACAGTCGCAGAGACAAGCTGTGGCAGTGACACAAACCTTTAAATGTATTTATTTATTGTTTCTGTGGTATGCTGAAGAATAACTGAACCCATTTTTATACATTTAAACAGCTTTTATCAGCAAATATGTCAAACTTTTGAGGCCTTTTCAATGGTTTTTCTTCATAACTTCTGTAATTCTGGATATCATCTTCTAACTGGTTCCATTTTAGTGGTTCTATTAGATTATCACAGTTGGTTTTTGACAGAATACCAGTGGTCTGTTCATCAGTCCAGATCACAGCCAGGCCCAGGACAGCATCATGAAATAATTTAAACTACTGCAATGTTTCACTAAAGATAAACCCTAATATCTGACTGGTTGTCTGGCACAGCAACGAAGCTGCAGACAGGAAGAAACTGTGGCGGTGTTGAATGATTCAGTTCCTAAGGTGGAGAGATGCAATGAATTCATGATATCCATGAAGTAAAAAATACTCAGGCAATACTTACTAAAAATATTAAATATTTTTAGTGTGTGTAAATATTAATTTGCAAACTTTTTAATTTATTGAATTATGGCACCTTTGGACTTCAATACTACTGGGTGGTCAAACTAGTTCTGTTGTATGGGTTGTTTAACTTGTGAAAACGACATGGGCCGAGCCTTCCTTTAGTAGGCAAATTAGGAGGGAGATCATCCCCAAAATGTTTTTGCATTATTGGCAGAAGTTTCTCCTGGAGGATTTCTGATCCCACACATCTAAGGCTCGGTCCTTGGAGGAGAAGCAACACCCCACAGCACACATAATCCAATATGAAAATCCAAAAGTGCCACAATTCAACAATTAAAATGTTATAGGTTTATTTGACAATTTTGGAACCACAACAAAAATGTGATACTTTCTTTAATTAAATATTCAAAATAAAAATTCTTATTCGTTATAAGGCAGAATTCTCCTACTCACACATAAAGCCCTTAATAATCAAGCTCCATCATATATCAGAGCTCTGATTACCCCATATGTTCCTAACAGAGCACTTCACTCTCAGACTGCAGGTCTGCTGGTGGTTCCTAGAGTCTCTAAAAGTAGAATGGGAGGCAGATCCTTTAGCTATCAGGCTCCTCTCCTGTGGAACCAACTTCCAGTTTTGGTCCGTGAGGCAGACACCCCGTCTACTTTTAAGACTAATCTTAAAACTTACCTTCTCAATAAAGCTTCTAGTTAGAGTTGCTTAGTTTATCCTGACCTGCGTATCTTGGTAGTTACGCTGCTAGTTTAGACTGGTGGAGGACATAATGACTACTTCCCCTTACTGTGCTACATTCTCCTACTACTCTCCAATTTTGTATTATTTGCTTTTATTTCAGCTTTTAACTTTGTTCTCTCTCTGTAGTCATCTCTTCATAGTAACTACATCTGGCCTGGCGTTCTGTTTAGTTGTGTCATCGTCCGGCCACCGCTCGCACCAACTTCACGTTTTTCTTCTACATATGATACAATTGGACATGTCTTTCAGTCAGCCTCTTGTATAGACATAACTATTGGCTGAGCGTTTACTAAATCTGCTGTCTTATATTCTCTATACCTAAAAACTGTCTCTTCTGCAACTGTTTCATGTGGCGGTGCAGAAACATGAACGAAGCAAACAAAACACACAAACCAATAAAACGAATGCTACTGAAAAACCCTGCAAAAGACAAAGGCTACGACCTCAGAGACTGAGTAAAGACAAGCATCCCAACACCCACATACATATGCAGTAAAAGATTACAGCCACGTTTAAAAAAGACCTGAACAAAAACTTACATTTTCTTTCTTCTAGAGATCACACTTATTAATATTTAATGAGGGCCTGCTCCCACATAACTAGGTGTTTGACTCCATATTGTTGACTCCCCCTAGTGGACTAGCGCACTTCGGTATTTTAGGGAGAATTTACAGCTTTTTAAAAAAACTTGCTGTTGTATTTAGTACTTACCTTAGAGCATTTTTCTTTTGTGCCATTCCTCTGTTGCATAAATAAATATATATATATTTGTTTGTGTGTTTTGGAGTTTGCATCATTCTATTTTCTGTTTGCTGCACTTTTGGCCATGTAGGCTACCGTAGAATCCAGTGTGAAAACTCTACCAAGTGCAAGTTGTATTGACTTGCACACATTTCTCATCTTAATGAAATCATCATAAATGAGTTTTTGTTGCACTTGTGGCCATGGGCGTAGGTTTGATTTCAACTTTGGTAGGGACACTACTGGTCTCAAGTTTCATTGGTTTGATGTCATTGGTCCTACGCAGTATGCATGCCCCTATTTTTTTATACTTGACATGAGCATCAGGGGACATTTCGTTTAAAGAGAAAAGCAGTATTTTTTGCTACATTAATACAAATTTTATAAGCACTATATATATTGTATATAAATAAAAAGCTGCTCCTTAATTTGTAATTAAAATAAATTAGACATCACCTGAAGCACTGAAGGGCCAGCTGCTTCACATCCAAGCTGCCCTGCATCATTATTACTGGATATCTGTGTTTCCTATAATCATATAATGTTACTATTATACAAGTGTGTTTTTAGTATTAAAGGATTAAATGTAACACAACCTTTTATATCATCCTATGATACTTACTGTCTGAGTGTTAAAATAGCTCCTTATGTCTCTTTTCATTTTTGGTGGCATCATCTACAATCACAACACTAAGCATGAGCCTAAGTTTATTCAAATATAAAATCGCTTTTAACAATTATTAAAAGAAAATATAACACTATCTTATCCGTAATGTAATAATCTCCAAAATAAACAGCCAGATTCAAGCATTTTTACCGGACACTAATATTTGTACTAATTTACTTATGGACTGTGTGGAAATCTATGTAAAATTAAACCAATGTGTTCCTCTGTTTGTACTTTATCCTATTTCCAAAAGTAGAAATAATTAAATAGCACTATTATTATGTTGAACCCTAATTATGCTTTCTAAACAAAAAATAGCAATGTTTAGGCACCATCTCGTATTGTTATACTCTATAAAACTAATAACACCTGCTATTTATATCTGAACCGCCTTAAAGGGATTTTTTGAAAGCTTACATTCTTTGCTTGTCGATTTTTCCAGCAGTCTTCAGAACTCCAGCCTGACACTGAATATTTTTGTTGATAAAATGTATTATACTTCAGAATTAAATATTATTTTAAGATGCTAACATTGGTTACTTACATTTCTTAAGTTCCACAAATGAAAACTACTCTCTCCTGCTTCTTCTATCGCGTGTTATAGCGTGGATAATATATTTTTTTTAATCGTTGTAGTAACCGCAGTATTCTAGTGTGAATTAAATTTAAATTTCGCGCTGCAAGCATGCACGCACATGCACGCACTAGAAAACAACCAACCAGGGAGAGAGAAGGCGGGACTTAAGGCAAAACAACCAATGAGAGTGGAGTTAAACAGCACACAGCACAGTTACGTGCGCTGCTAAGTTAAAGGCATACTATGCAACATTTTTCAGTTAATTAATGTGTTCCATACCGATTTGGATGATTAAATGAGTCATTTCAGGACGAACAAAGGTTTTCTCGGCCGCCATGGGGGTCTGTGGGGGAAATACCGCACTTGCAATTGCAAGAGCTCACGGCCCGCACACACAGGAGTCTCGCTTTACGGTGAGAACTCCATGTGTTTTTGCCCTGCCATTCACCATATGCACGCGCGAAAGCAACAACAAAGAACCGCGTGTTAATGTCAAATAAACATGCAAGCATTTCGAGTTTTATTATTATTATTATTATAATAATCTTTTTTTTTTTTTTTTTTATGTTGGCGAGATGCTACCGCGGCGGCAGCGGCGAGGCGGCGGCGGCGGCTGCGGCTTGGCGAGGCGGTGGCGTCTCGCCAACAAAAAAAAAAATAATAATAATAAAATAATAATAATAATAAAACTGGCGAGGCGGCGGCGGTCGCGGCTTGGCAAGGCGGCGGCCGGCGGCGACCGCCTTGCCAAGAGAGCGCTGCGGGAAGCCTGATGTTCATACCTTCACTGTGTTAGTCATTGTTTGTACTGCCGTTTTTTCCACTTTTCGTTGCGTTCGCCTATCTGCTAAGCTCAAAACAACCGCGCCTGGCTTGATGGAGGAACCAGAACAGCTGAGCATATTTACAACAGTGCACTTTTACTTTCGCCCTCTGGGGGGAGCCTCGCTGGAAAATCAACCCCAGTTGCATAGTATACCTTTAAAGCGACAGGAAAGACTGACTGGACACGCAGGCTAGCAGACGGAGCTGCAGCAGCAGCCGCCGCCAAGCAGCGGAGCTGCGAGAGGAAAATAAGCGACTGCTGTAACAACGATGTATTGTAAATTATAAACATGTTATTCACATCGAATTATTGGTAGGGACATGTCCCTATGGTCCCTATACAAACCTACGCCCATGCTTGTGGCCCCTCCAGACACCACTGGCAACCTGTGCTTTTTCCAGAAATCCCAGTTTTGATCTGAGAAAACAACTTTCATTGGTTTTCCTGCCGATTTTACTCCAATTTTTTCTTGGTTTTGTTTTTGCTCCCCTTCTTGTCACAAGTAGTTGTCTGAAGAAATTCTTCACCTCAACGTGTGTCTAGATGCCCCCACTTGCTGCCATTATCGGTCAAGCTCTGCACTGGTGGCAACACAACTCTTGACCAAAAGTAATCCTGAATGTGAGGCCATTTTGATGCAAAGCAATGATGGATGCATGGAGTAGAAGAAGCAAATAACTCTCTTACTGCATCGTTACAAAAGGAGAGCTGCAGGTTTGCTAAACACACGTCTCCACTAAAACGTTTGTCTGTAGACAAGCTTTTGAGCTTATAGTGTCTCTAATTCTCAATAATTTTGTTTTTTTTTCACCAAGGGGAAAATTGATTAAATAATTAAAATTAAATAAAATGACATTTTATTACCATAAATGAAACTGCACATACCAAGTGGTCAATTATTCATACATCAAAAGGCAAGATGCCACTAATATTCAAGACCCAGTGATAAAATAAAATATGAATTTAGCTGTGTATATCCATTATTAATCCAATTTAACTTCATACTTTATGCAAATTAAACATGACCATCAACTGTTTTAAACTCTGTCAAGCAAGTCCAACCCTTTTACTATTATTACCTAAATGTAACACCTTCTCTCAATATACATGGAGCTTCGTGAGTAATGTATGAGTTTTAATCTGCAACTGAAATCCTTGTTTTCAAGCCAAAGCTCATTTAATTTGTGACTTCTTTAAACTTTATTTTTTTAGAATTGCCCAAACAAAATTTAAAGAATTATGTGAAAAGTAATAAACAAGCAAATCAACAAAATCTGCATAAATATTTTAAACAAAAACTGATAATATGAAATGTAAAACATTTAAAGTCCTGTCAGATATTAGGGCTGTTTAATTTTACATTTCTGAATCAATTCTCATATTATGAGAAAGATTAAAAAATTATTTAAAAAATGCATTTTCAACTGACCTTACAGCCCCCATTAACTATTACCTTATTAATTTGCTGTTGAATGTTAATATAATATTATGTTGCCTAACTAGTCACATAATTCAGGTAACAGCTACATTTTTTTTATCCCAGCAGTCCAGTTTGAGATCGGATAAAAAATTTTTATTTAATAAAAAAAAGAAAAAAAAAGAAAGAATCGATTCTAAATCTTAAGAATAAGAATAAAATTGATTCTTAAAATATGAATCGATTACCAACTCTAGCAGAGAACATCTAGAAAAAACGCCAGGGTTAAAAAACCTAAATCTAAAAACTGCTGGACCGCAGTTATTATTCTTTAACTAATTTTTCACTTTTTATTTTCTGTATCTTAAAACAGCTGAACATGGTGATGCATTTGATAAGAACAGAAGAGAAATTAATAGATGAAAGTTTATTTCTTGTATTCTAAAAGCTAACAAATTGAGTCTTTTTCTGCTCTTGGACATAAAGAACAAAGATGGCGCCCATCCTAACAAACAACAAAACATAACTTTTCAGTAAATGACAAAAAAAGGCACACTTGTAAAGCCACCAGAGACCAAAGACGGAAACATTTGGCGGAGCTTAGAAGCTGAAGTGACTTTTGATGTCTTTGATCTGCTTCATCATGTCTCCGATCTGCTGTCCCTGCTCTCTGAGGACATCCTGGACCACCTTCTTGTGCTGCGCGTTGAGCGGCACCGGCGCCCGGGACGCAGACGTGTCCTTGTCCACCTGCTTCCTCTGGTACGCCATCTTCATGTTCACCTGTCGGATGCAGTTGTCCAGGTTCTTCAGCTGGTCGCCGATGCTCTGCAGCTCCTTCTTCATGTCCTTCTCGCTGTTGGAGAGGACGGGCAGCTGGCTCTGCAGGCTGCACAGCACCTTTTTCACCCGGTTCATCAGCGTCTCCTGTCGGTACTTGGCGTCTTCGTACTTGTCGGCCAGCCTCTCCGCCGCCTCCGTCAGGCTCTTCTTCTCCTCCCTGCACAGGGCCAGCTCCTCCACCTGCTTGGCCTTCTGGCCCGTCAGGAGCTTCACCCGTCTCTGGATCTCCTCCCGGGCCATGTCCTGCTTCATGATGTACTCCTCCCGGAACACCTGCGTGGCTCTGCTGAGGAGCTGCAGGCACTCGGCGGGCGGCGGGGACGCCTCCTTGTCGCCGGCCTTCAGCACCACGGGGTTGTTGGAGCTGCGCGTCAGGACGCGGCGGATGTGCTGCTCGAAGGAGTCGCTGCTGGCCAGGCCGCGGAGGGGCGAGCTGGCGGAGCCGGGGCCCGGCTCGGAGCACAGCAGCGGCGGGGAGGGCGGCCGGATGGAGCTGAGCAGCGGCAGCATGACGCACTCGTAGCCGGCGGTGACGCAGACCATGGTGGCGCCCAGAGACAGGTCGGAGACGATGAGGAAGCCGCGCACCGGAGCCGACTGGCTGCTCAGCAGGGGTCTGGTGCAGAGAATGTGCTCCACGATGCAGCGCTTCTCGGCGGCCAGCTCCTGCAGGCCGTCCTTGTCCTCCTCGTTGGAGCGCAGGAACCTTTGCAGCTTGTGGAGCCATATGAGCCCCACGCTGTGCACGCCGGCCTCGTGGGTGCAGTGGTACCTCTGCTGGCACAGCGGGTCCCTGTGCAGCCGGACGGGACAGGTGAAGTCCAGCTCCTGCGCGTCGTCCTCCTCCGCCGCCGCCACTTTGAGCGTCAGCTCCAGCTCCACGCACTCGAACACGTAGAGGGCCGGCGTCGCCTGCGCGCCCCCGCTCCACGTCTCCACCGCCCCGGCCTCCTCCTCCTCCTCGGACTCCAGCACCACGCAGTGATACAGCGTCCCCGACTCGGTGGCGATCACCAGGATGCAAGGCGCGCAGGGCAGGCACAGGACGGCGCACGCGTCGTAGCCGTAGTTGTCCTCCGCCGCCGGGTACATGGGGAGCGGCCCGGCCGGTCTGGTCGCGCTCAGGCCGTTCGCCTGGCCGGTGTAGCTCACGTAGGTCTCCCCGTTCTCATAGAGGACGTAGAGGGGATAAACCGGCCGGTCCTTGGCGCATTGAGCCGCCAGCCGCCGAGGAGGGCAGCACGCCGGGCCGAAGTCAAAGGCCACGGCTATTTCCCCCAGAGACGCCGCGTAAGAGCGCGCCGGCGGGTGGAGGCTGCTTTCGTCCTCCGACTGCGACACGGGCAGCACCTTGGCCGGCGTGTGGGGCAGCTTCAGCCCGTAGAAGCGGATGGTGTTGTCGGACGTGAGCAGCGCCAGGTGGGGCTCGTCCGTCTCGCTCGGGTACCAGGCCGCCTGGCGCAGGCTCACCGACGGCGAGCTGGTGAAGAAGCGCTCCGCCACCGGGATGGTCTTGCAGTTGATGGTGTCGCGGCCCCCCTCGAACTCGGACCTCTTGCCCCACCGCTGGGGCAGCTCGAGCACCGAGACCCCCCTGAGTCCGACCAGCGCGACGTGGTGCTGCGTGGGGCTGAGCAGCACCTGGCAGACCGGGAACAGGGGCGGGTTGATGCACTGCAGCGTCTGGTACTTCCCGCTGCCCTCGGGCTGAGCGGAGTTCAACTGCCGCAGGTTGGTGGTGTAAAACACGCCTTCGGGGTCGTCCCACAGGAAAAAGTCTCCCCCCAGGCAGAAGGTCAGGTTTTTGGCCTTTTCCCTGCCGCTAGTCCCGCATTCCGAGTCTGACCTCTCGCGTATCTTTTGGAAAATAGCGTGATTCGGTAAATCATTCAGCCAGCGATCTGCGCCGAAGGCCGCCATCTTGATCAACTAGCCGCCCTACGTCACCGTCCTCTTCCTCGTGTTTAACGAAGCTCGGTGCCTGAACTGACGGCGCATTACTGCCACCTAGAGGCAGAACGTTGTACTGAATGTAAAGCTGCGTTCAATTTACCTCGGAAATCGGAAATTACGTATCCGAACGACTAAAACTGTGCGATTTTTGAAGACTTTTGCATTATGGCCACACTAATTTTTCCATTAACAATATCATTGTTAATGATATTGTATACAGCTTCCGTGTATATATCCTTTTACTTCTTATTTTACTATATTCTTATTTTTTGTCTGCACCATCAACACCAAGTCAAATTCTTTGTAAGTGCAAACCTACTTAGCGATTAAACTTGATTCTGATTCTGATTATCACACTTTACATTAAATACAATAGAATACATACATACTATACATAATTTTGGAATCGCATCCTGTCCTTCTTTGTGTGCATTTAGATTTTATTTAGGGGAATCACACATTTTATGCAGTTGCATATTTTTGCAATTATTTGTATTGTTTTGTTCTGACTAGTGGGAAAGGCATGTCTATTTTTTTTAGTTCATGATGTTGACGATCGCAACACATATAGTGTCAAAACTATATATACAAAAACAAGAATAGGAAACTATCAGACCCTTAATTAGGAAATGCTGGTAAAGCTTATTTATATATGCAGTTTATTTATCATTAAAACTATGTGCATGTTGATCATACAGTATGTACCCTCAATAATGGTACATATTATTTACGTCATATTCTTAAATAAGACCTTTTGGACACAGGGTTTGCAGTGTGAAAACCAAATTGTTCATATCTTATCCACTTCTTGTGGTTCTGACATGTTAGAACCTGAAATTTCCTAATCTGACCCAACTAAGATCCAAGTGGGATTAAACTGTTAATAAATGCAGTGAAGAGCTTCGTCTGCTGATCTTTACAAAATTGTCTTCCTTCATTCCGTTTCAGGTAATATACTAGAACAAATGTGAAAACTGAAAAGTGTGGCACGTCTGTATTCAGCCACTCCTGAGTTAATACTTTGTCAAGCCACCTTTTTCCACATCCATCAGCTTTGCACATCTAGATGTGAAAATTGTTCAATTCTTTGCAAAATAGCCCAAACTCAGTTAGATTGGCTTGAAAGCATCTGTGAACAACAATTCTCAAGTATTTGTAAGGTTGGTAAAGGAGGCTAAATACAAATGCATACCGCACCTTTCAAATTTGGATTTGGAACTGTTTTGAGAAATCCAGTAGAATCTTCCTTTCCTTCATTAAGCTCTATTTTGGGTTAGTCTAATATATACAATTATATAGAATCCCAATAAAATCATTCAAGGTTTGAGCTTGTAAAGTAACAAAATGTTTGAATACCTTTGCATGGCTTTATACAATGAAAAACTATTGCTTTGGAAATCTACTAGATAATAATTACCAATGTATATAGCAAAGCCGTCATTACCAGTTCAGCTCATCTGTACGTTTCTCCATACTGGACCATCTGACAGTAAAAACAGTCCAACCCACGCTTCATCTTCTGACACTTTTCATTCTGCATGAAACACATCCAAACAAGACATCAGTAACGTAACTGTGCAATTAGACCTGGAAATAAAATTAATATTTCCTTTTTTAGACCCACAGAGGCGGAATTTGTCTCTTGGCTTAACCCTTCCCTTAGGGAGCAGCGTGCTGCCAACATTGAGTGGCGCACAGGGAGCAATCTGTGGTCAAGGGTCTTGCTCAAAATATGACAAGATAAGGGAAACTAAGTTAAAATATTTGTGACCCTATGTAGTTTCAGAGGCAACAGCACATAACTAGAAATAGTACATGAGCAATCACACTATAGAGCTGCAAATATCATAATGCAGCACACCAAACACAGCTTTTGCAATAAATGCACACATGGGATGCAGCAAAGCAGTTGATAAAGCTGTTATCGTAAAGCTGTTCTCTGAGGTTCACCTTCCCAATATGGCGGACTCCTTTACGTTCCAAACTGGTAAAGCGTCAGTTGTGCGTTGCCCTGGGCAACGCCTCCTAACGTATTATTGTGGCCGGTGTCGTACATTTTGCAGACTCACCATGGCGTTGAAAGAGACCGCGGGGCTGTATGAGACTCTTAAAGCTGAGTGGAACAAGAAAAACCCGAACCTGAATAAATGCGGAGAACACCTGAGCAAGTTAAAGGTGACATATCGGTCCGGTTAATTTATTTCTGTTTATATGAGTGACATCAGGGTTTATTTCGATACTCGGAGGCTGTAGTGTTAGCTACAGCTAACATAGCCAAACATGCTAATACTGTAGCTTAGCTAAGGTAATGCTTTACAGGTATTATTATAAACATTTGTTTGCAGTCTTTGTGTTCGTAAGACAGTTTAGTTGTCTCTTTTTTACGTTTAGGCATTTTAAGTCGTTTTTTAAGTTTTATTACAACGCCGTGGAAACAAACCATGACGTGCTAATGTCGGCAGAAGTTGAACGGAGACATTTGATCAGAAAAGTTACCCAAAGCCGTGGATTTTACATTCTTGATGAAAATAGTTTTTGGTTGTTTTTTCGCTTTCACAAAATGCCATTTTGAAAGACTGCAGGTCTCCTAAAAAGAAAAAGAAAAAGTGATCGTATTGAAAAGTAAAAAAAACAAAAAACAAAACGGTTACCAGCAACAAATTGTCAACATATGTAGAACATTTGTAGGAAAAATTACATAAATGCTTAAAAATGGCAAATTCAAACAATTAAGCGTTTAGACATGGATGGGATTATTAATAGAAAAAGCTCAACACTTTCTTAATGAGCGGTAGTAAATTTTTCTTTTCTGGTTGATTGTAGGAGTTATTTTGCTGATATTTTGTTTCATTATCTGTTTTGATCTTATTATAATTATTGGTTTAAATTTTTGTCCTAATCCATTTTTGGATGAGACTTTGACCCCGAGTCAAACCAGATAAACTGATATAAACCTGCTGGCAGATGATCATTATTATCCCCGTTACTATTCACTATTTATACTTTATTATACGAGATCACAATAAATCATCTGCTTTGAAAACGTGTGCGATGAGATTTGAAGGCATACATTAAGACGTATTCCGATTTATGATGGCTAATTTCAATTCCAACAAAGGTTTGGTCATAGGAACCCAATCTAAATTTGTGAAGGAGTGAAATAACGAGCAGTTGTCTATTTACATGTTAAACTAATAGTTTTATTTAGTTTCTTTGGGTTTTTTCTTTAATTATTTCCCTTTTTAATTTTTTTTGTCAAGGATCTCATTTGTTTGTAAAATTAGATTTTTGTTGTAACATTTGATTCAGAAAAAAGTTAAACCAAGACAAAATAATGTCGATTGAAACATAATGTATTTGTTTTGTCACACATTGAAGAAAACATTTCTCAACATTCATGTTTGGCTGAAACTACTGAACTTATTTTTCCAGGTTTCCCTGTTGGAATTGAACTTTTTACCGACTAGTGGATCGGCGATCACCAAGCAGCAGCTTATTTTAGCGCGTGAGTTGAACAGAGTCAGATTGAGCTACATCAGTCATACGTGGGTCTTTGGTGCTTTTATAATAAAATGTTCTGTGCCCTAATCCAAGTTGACGCTCGTTTCAGGCGATGTCCTCGAGATCGGAGCCCTGTGGAGCATCCTCAAGAAAGACATCCCATCTTTTGAGAGATACATGGCTCAGCTAAAATGTTACTACTTCGATTACAAGTAATGTCCTCTGTTTGTCTTATTTATTGATTTTTTTTTTTTGAGTTTTCGCCAAAATATTTGATGATTTCTTTTGTAACCTAACATTTTTTTAATTAATTTTTTTACATTTGTCTTTTAGAGAAGAACTACCTGACGCTGCCTACATGCACCAGCTGCTGGGACTAAACCTGCTCTTCCTGCTCTCTCAGAACCGCGTGTCTGAGTTTCACACGGAGCTCGAGAGACTGAGTGCAAGAGATATTCAGACCAACGTCTACATCAAGCATCCTGTCTCTCTAGAACAGGTGCACTCATTTATTCCTGGATGCAGCTGAACATTAGAACAACAAAATTAATTTTTTTCTTTTATTTAGATTTTCACGTAAACAATTCTGACAGGTAGAACAGTTTTTAATGTATCGCAAAACGAGGGGGAAATGTTGTCTTGGACATATATTAATGCGTCAATGTGTGTCTTTGTCCACACATATAACCACACCAGGTTATAAGGAGTGTGAAATATTCTTCTCAAGTGTTTAATATCACTCTGCACTGCAAAAAGGGAACTTAAAGTAAGTAAAGTTTTCTTGAGATGAGTGTATTTTCCTTGATTTGAGCAGGAAAATAAGACTATTTGCCAATGTAATGAGATTTTTGGACTTAAAATAAGAACAATTCATCTCCATCATCTTATTTCAACTGCAGGATATCTAATTATATTATTTTAGGGGTAAAAATACTCATTCAATTGGCAAATTATTTAGCTGCTCAAATCAAGAAAAATATACTAATTTTAAGACAATTTAACTTTAACTTCCCTTTTTGCAGTCCGCCCCTCTGCGTACACAGCTCTCTCCTGAGATACAGAGTTATCCGTCTGTCAGGAGGACAGAGTAGCTGGACTACACTGCCCTGTTTCTAACATCAGGCCAAAATAAATTAACTTCTATATTGAATTAACTTACTAGGTTTATTGTTGCTAGCGTGTACTCCAGGCTGCCTTACATTAATGCAGTTCTAATTTAGACATTACAGTCAGGCAGTTTTGTAGACAGCTCAGGGGTCCTATCAGGTAGTGACAGTGTACCGTAATTCTCTGAATGTCCACTAAACAGAGCGGCTTCGTTCCTAACCAATGTCATACTTACACATTTTAACAGATTTTTGAGCACATTGTACCACATAAAATCAGTCAGTTAGCACAACGGTGATCATAGATAAAGCGCACCATCAATTTTTAAGAAATTTTAAAGATATTAAGTGCGACTTATAGTCCAAAAATACGGTAAATGTTGCTCGTCTTCATGTATAATTGGGTTACAGAAGAAGAGATTTAAACATATCCTCTCCTCACTGACGAGCTCCTCTGGTCGTGTGTGAAAACAGTTTAGATCTATTGCAGGTTTTTGCCTGTCGTTGGTGGATATGCTTTTTATACATTATACTCACTAACGCCACGTCCACAATAACCCAAGTTGATATGAACAAATCGTTTATCTGTCTGTCTTTTCAGTACCTGATGGAGGGAAGCTACAACAAGGTATTTCTCGCCAAAGGAAACATCCCTGCTGAGAGTTACACCTTTTTCATAGACATTCTGCTGGACACCATCCGGTGAGGATCAGTACACGGCATATGTCTGTTAGAAATTAGACTTGTTTAGAGGCACTGATCAGAGTTTATGGGCCGCTTTGTTTATACATTTCTGATCTGCAGATACAGATTTTGGGCAAATCTGACATCTCCTTGACATAATTAATGTTAGATGGTAAAAGAATAGCAATAAAATTAAAAAAAATTCCAGCGGTGAGCGATCTACGGCTGTAAAACTGTTACTAATGTATTAAACGGGACTTATCATGCCAAATCCATTTTTTGTGTACTTGGAGTCTCTAGAAGTGCAGAATAGTTGAATGAACTCTCTCCAGGTGCCGTACACTGCAAAAACACAGCTAACAATAAGTAAGCATGTCTTGAAATTAGTGCAATTGTCCTTGATTTGAGCAGGTAAATAAGATTATCTGCCAATAGAATGAGTATTTTGACCCCTAAAATAAGACAATTAGACATCCTGCACTTGAAATAAGATGATGGAGATGAGTTCTTCCTATTTTAAGTGCAAAAATCTTATTCCATTGGCAAATCATTTTATTTACCAGCTCAAATCAAGGATAAATGCACTAATTTCAAGAAGATTTTAGTTACTTTTAGTTCCGTTTTTGCAGTGTAGATATCTTTCTGTTTGGGCCATTTTCTTTCAAGCCATTCTGTTTTCTCTGTTCTCTATTACGTTTTCTTTTAAACAATTATGTCATCATATTTGCTTTGGAGCTGGTAAACATGGTCATGGACTTTCAGCGAACCGGTTTTGCGAATCCGTCTTATTTTTATTTTTTTTTTCAAGCTGAAGGCTGCCAAAGCTACAAGTGGATAAGTGAAAGTGTTCAGTTGTTTAGTGTATTAGTTTTCGCTTTAAATTGGTTTTATTGTTTCTTTTAAGTGTTTTTATCTTTTTATTTTAGTTTTTATTTTAAATGGATGTGTTTTAATTTGTGCAGCACTTTATTCCAGCTGTTGGCTGTTTTTAGGCTCTTTATAAATAAAGATATGGGATGGTATTTAGGGATGGGTACCAAATTCTGTACTTTTATAGGTATGCAGCAAAACCTGTAGGTACTACTGGGTACCAATTGACGTAAAATCAAACGGTACCATGTTTTGGTGCCTAAACGCATCACTGTGACGCTGAGGGAGTGGAAGAGTGGGCGAAACCCGCCTGCAGTCAGAGCAAAGAGGGGAGAGCCTCTCTCATTGCAAACGTATCCCGCCCTGATTTAAAAGCAGGACAAAATGTTTTTGATATAGTTTTTTATTTCTTCTCTGATAACTGTTGTTTTGGTTAAAAAAAATAGTTTATATGCTGTGTAATCAGGAAATGTATTAACATTCCTAAATATTTTTAAACTTTGCAGTGATGAGATTGCGGGCTGCATAGAAAAGGCCTACGAGCAGATCCAGTTCAGTGAAGCGACCCGAGTGCTTTTCTTCAACTCTCCCAAAAAGATGACAGAATATGCCAAGAAGGTAAAACAAAATCTTACTTTCAGGAGTTTTATTTATTGGCTGCTTCAGTTTGGATCCATTAATGTTTGTTTAAAACTATAAACGTATTAATTTAGCTTCTTTTCACATTGCTGATGTCATTGTGGTTAGAAACTCTTCATAACTTGAGTAAAGATGGAAAGTTCTGATATTAACCAATGATTCTTGGTGCTAAAACAGTTTTTACTTGCGTTGTGAAATTAAATGTTGTTGGGTTTTTTTGCACTATAATATAAAAAAAAATAACCAAGGAGGACTATTGTTCTGTTTGTCTTCAGAGAGGCTGGACTCAGAAACCAGACGGCTATTACACTTTCACCAGTCAGCACCAGCGGACAGAGGAAGTGACCATCCCGTCCACAGAGCTGGCACAGCAGGTCATCGAATACGCACGACACCTGGAAATGATTGTGTAATCCGCCCCCAGGAGAACCGCGCCATGCACAGGCGCGCTCGGATAAACGCGCCACTGGTCCAGTTTACATCCAGGCAGCTCAGACTCGCACAGGGGTGTAACATTAGAGTTCATTTATTCCCACAGGATTGGTCCTTAAAAGTATCTGGTATGTCATTGGAAATCAAAACTGAAAATATAACAGTGTAATCTTTGGTCCGATTTTTACTGAAGCCAGTATTTATCCTCAGAAAATAAGAGTTTTGGCCCCAGCTGCAACATAAAAAAAATACTTTGGACTTTTTTTTTTTTTTTTTTTTTTACAGCTACTTGAAGCTTGATTAAAGCCGTTATCCTGAGGCTCACTGTGTCAGTCGGCACAATTCAGCATGGTTGTTTTCCTCGTTGATTTTCTTCAGTACCTACAGAAATGTACCGCCCTTCTTTGTGGCCACAACTGAAAGAAATGCCATTAAAGTTTGTTTCCTAAGCCACGATGTCACTTCCTGGATGATTTATATCATGACATAATTGTTTGTTTGCAATAAACTGTTCAGAAAATTATCGTAATTAAGTGGATTTATTTATTCATCAGTTCGTTTAACTCATGAGTTTGCAGGTCATTATTTGTACCTTAAATTTTCCCCAAAATTTGAGTTTTTAACCAAGAAAATTGAATTTATTGAACTCCAGAAAAGATCCCGCAGATCATCTTAAGTGAAGGTTTTTAATAGAAAATTTTAATTTCTATTTAAAATTGAATCATTCATATATATATATATATATATATATATATATATATATATATATATATATATATATATATATATATATATATATATATATATATATATATATATATATATATGAATGCAATATTAGGAGCTTGCCTTTTTGAAAAGAAGACTTTTGAATTTGAGTTTTATTCTTTCATTACTACAACAAACATTACAGTCCTACATGGCAACAGCAGTAAGGGCGTCCCAAACCTGTTGGATATAATGTCAATCAGAAAAAGCTTTTTCTGTAGTGTATGTACACATTTGGGCATCTGCGCCCGCTCACAAACAAATAAATGTAATAAAATAGTAATAGAAACAATGTACACGTTTTAATTGACATGGTTTAACCACAAGTTCATTGCCTTTTTTAAATGATAAAATGATTAAAATAACAGCTGCTTTGTAATCCCCCCCCCCAAACTTATACTTTGGATTTTTTTCTTAGAGTTCCTGAATATGTTAATTTTATTTTATTTTGAAAAAGAGTCTTTCAGCAACATCTGAATAATGTTTCAGGTTTGTAAACTTCAGTCTGTGTGCCAAGTACAGTAGTAGTAGTAATCTTTAAAACCGTGATAATTTTTTCCAATATTACATAATATTTTAAAAGTGATTTGAAGCACCCGTGTTCAGTAGGGATGCCTAAAATTGTTTTCCACTTTATTTCTTTTTAGATTTTAAACTCAAAATAGTGTTTTTTTCTGGAGTAGCTTGTCCGTTGTTTTTTTAGACTTCACTGCTTGAATCCAGTTTCCTGTTTGTGGTAAACTGATGTCACTGTATACAATTTATATGTTATTACATCAATATTGAATATTAATCTTATACAATCTATCTAGTAGGGTCCAACATAATTTCAAACCTTTTAGTACTACTCACTGTTTTTCTTCTTTCATTTCTAGAAAACCCATGTGTCATTTTCAAATTTATTTCACAATTATGCGCCCCTTTCTGTTGGTCTATCATGCAAAATCCAAATTAAATAAATTGAAAAACTTTCAGCAGAGGCAGTTCTAGACCACATTTAGTAAGGGGGGGGGGCAGTATTTTCTCATGGGGCCACAGAACCTCAGGTGGGGGAATTTCAGGTTCAGAAAGTAAAAATCCCAGTCTACAGATTAGTTCCAACCATTTGAATTTCCAGCACTACAGCACTGAGAGGGACTAAAATCACCTGGTTAAGTGAACAGGATGAAGGAAAACCAGGCAGGATTTTTAACTTTCTGAAACCAAATGTATCCACTTCTGCACAAAACTAAAGAATAAGACATAAAAGGACAACAATTAATTTTTCAATATGTTAAATAAGCCAAAGAGCCACTTGCAAATCTGGAACTTCTGTGCCCCTATTCACCAAGAATCCTCAGACTAATAGTAACGTTATTTTAGTATAAATCTTAGAATTTCCCTAATTTTAAGAATTTTCTTAGAATTTTACTTCAGTAAAATAAAAAAATATTCACAAAGCATCTCAGGTCTTCAGATAACTCCTAAAGTGACAAAATGTTTGGAGTAGTGGAGCTCTCTGAGAGGACTCTTTATGAACACAGGTACAAGTTTCAGTCCCCTGATCTAACAGATGAATATTGTGATCCTAACTCAACAGGCAGAAGTGCACATTTTTAAATCATTATTAAAGTAAAACTGTAAAGGCAAAAAAAAAAAAAAAAATTAAATAAATAAAACTCAACCGGACTGATCAGTCACAGTTTCTGTGCCAGTGCATATAATAATAGGAAACTGATTTAGTGTTATGTCTTCAGCACAAGGACCATAGCAGGGGCCAGGACCAGTTCTACAGGGGCACAGGCCCCTGCTGGCCCCTTTCTAGAATCGCCCAAGTGCTTCTGAAAAGCACCCGAGATTTAACTGTGTTGAACACAGTTTAGAGCGCGCAGCCGCAGTAAGGCGCGCCAAGTGGAACGCTTGTCGCTGTCCGTGGTGCTGAAACCTTCACTCCGTTAATGAATGTAGGAAGTTCTTTCTTCCTATTGGCCAATCAATATACACACGTATATATATATATATATATATATATATATATATATATATATATATATATATATATATATATATATATATATATATATATATATATATGTTTTAAATCCAACGGGGAAAAAAATCATATCTATGTTAGCTGTTTTTTTCACATATTGTTGCTTTGGTGATTTCCGGAGGATCAACCAAAGTTCATTGATGCTTTATGACACCATCAGATATAAAAGCACCTCTGGCTCTCATTTGCGATCATTTCCAGTGTGCTCCGAGAAAGTCGGCGGCCCACCTCAAGCGGAGATGCTGTCAATGATTAGTGCGGATGTGCTGGCACAGGGCAGGTAGAGGGAGAGAGGGAGGGAGGGAGGGAGGAGGAAGAGGAGGGAGGGCGGGAGGGAGGATGCTTCCAGCGGAAAATGGCTGCTGCAACCTCAAGCCTATCTTGATACACCGAAACGACATCAAGGTGGAGGGAGTGAGAGAGAGAGAGAGAGACGGAGGAAGATTAGGAAAATGAGAGCAGATGGAGAGAGAATGTGAAGCGAGCCCGAGTGTTTCCTGAAAGGAGGAATAAAAAGAAGAGGGAGAGAGGAGAGCCTGGGGTGGGCTGCTGCAAGCGGCGGGCAACACCGAGCTATGGAGGGCGAGTAAGTCCTTATTTTTTATTTCTAACATCCCTCATTTACACAGAAATAACCACCGCAGCGGACAGAGAGACGCCAGCAGCATCAGCAGCCCTGCATCCTGGGCTGCTCTCGCAGTCGGCGCTGTACTGTGCAGCTTAGCAGGCAGTCGAGAATAATAATAATAATAATAAAAAACACCATTACGTAGTCTTGAATCAACAGCATACACCCCATATCCGATGTGTCCATGCCAGGATGTGATAAATGTGCGGCCACGTTCATGTGGGAGCCGCCGCTCGTTGTTACACGCGAGAAATAAGACACAGACACGGAGGAGAGGAGCGCGTTTTGAGCCCAGCCTGAAGCAACGCAGCGATTCAGATTTCTAACGCGCTCGGCTTTAAAACAACCACGAAATCAGCCTCTGTGTAAAATATATGAAGGAGAGGAAAGGTGGGGAGAAAAAAGACGATATTTGGCGAGTTTAAAGGCCAGCAGCGCGTCATTAAAGTGGAATGAGGGGGAGATGGAGGCTCTGTGATTTTTATCAACGTGTCTCGGGGTTTCATTATGATTTTTAAAGCCAAACTTTATGAATGAAATGTGATTTTTTTTCCCTCTCTCTCTCTCCCTTATTCTCACCCCTCCTCTCATTCTTCCCTTTTCTATTCGGCCCCCTCCCCCCATCTCTCTCGTTTCCTCTCCTCTCACCCACTCGTTCTTCTCTTTTCATTTCTCCTTCGATCCTTCTCTCATTTGTCTTTAGGCCTGGTTCTTGTTATTGTAATGATTAGGATTATTATTATTATTATTGTTATCATCATTATCATTTCTGGTGGTATGTATAACGGCGCAGTGCGAAGACGAGCCCAGTCCCATTCATAAAAACATATAACATAATATCGGGGTGTGTTAATGAGTCCGTGCAGCAGGGGCGGAATGGAGAGAGAATAATTGCAACAATTAAAAAAAAAAAATCCAGCGTGATGCGGAAATAGGGAAGGGAAACGACGAGTTTCTGCATGGATTTCATTCATATGTTGGTAAAACAAAATGCGGTTCTGAATTATTCAGCCGACTGGCGAGTGTGCGGATCATTTTATTTATTTATTTGTTGCTTTGCAAGAATGCCTGGGCCTCTGATGTCGAATGGGTGCGTTCATTGATACGTCTATGTGGGAAACACTCATTCTTCCTCCCTCCTCCCATTTCTGTTCTCCTCGGCGGACTCTCTGTCCCTTTGCTTCCACATTTCTCAGCCCGTCTACGTTACAGATAATTGTGTTTTTAAAAGGTAGGATTGGGAGAAGATGCATTGGGAGGCCCCTTTAAAAGCGCCATGCAGGCCAAAGCTCCCAGCTCTTTGTGTGAAATTTACCATATTGCGTCTTCATTCACACAAAATCTCGGGCTGCGGTTTTTTTTTTATTCAACTCTTTCATGATTTCCGTCCTTTTGACAGCACCTAATGATGTACGCTGTAAAAGATGACTGTTCGATAACAGCAAAAAATAAAATAAAAATAAAATTCAACCACAAGCAAAATGCGTGAAAGCATTTTACATTTGCTAAACAACTGCTGTTATATGGTTTGATTGTCGGTTCAGAATTAGAAAATTCACACTCACTGATGTAAAAAGGAATGACATGATATGGAAATAATTTGGTACACATGTTGACCAGAGCTTGGTTTGTAAATTATTAAATTTACAGGATCATGGACTTACCAGGCACAGGCAGTGTGCAAATGTCACATATGGCTTTTTCCAGCAAAATGGTTCCAGTTAGAGCTGATTCCTACTGTAAAAACGCGGATAAAACTGGGTCTCGTTTGGATCCACATTATCTTCGTCACTAAAAACCTCTCTTCCTGTAAAATATATGATCCTTCCAGCTAGGTTAGGCAGCACTTTATAACTAGCTGCTTAATTTCTAAATGCTGTTTTGTCTTTGCTTATGAACACTCTTTCCTGAACCACATTTTTTGTAAACGCAGGTATTTCTGAGTAGCGCAAAGAGGAGTTGCACACATAATTTCTAACAGGATTTATTAACATTGCTTGGTAAAACCGAGAAAGTCACAAACAGCATTAATAGATACAGATTATGACAACTGCTCTGAACAGTACCTGCATATACATAAGAAATTGGGAAAATTTACTGGTTTTCAAGGACAAATATTGTTAATATGCACTGATGGTATAACATAAAATTCTGTTTTTACACAGAACAGCTAGAAGCAATAAAGGAGAAATTTAAAAAGTGAAATTAAATGTACAACAATATACAATAACTTGACTGCACAAGTATGAACCTTCAACCTAATAGTTCATTGAAGCATATTTTGATTCAATTTCAACATTCAGTTTTCCTTGGTAGGAGTATATCAGCATCCTGCATCTGGATTTGGCTGTATTTACCCAAATTGTTTGGCAAAACTTCCCAAATATTTTGGATTGTGAAGACAGTTCTCGTCCATGGCTATCGCTAGGCTGTGATGGACTGGTGACCTGTCCAGGGTGACCCCGCCTCTCGCCCATTGATGGCTGGAGATAGGCACCAGCACCCCTCCCAACCCCACAAAGGATAAGCATGTTGGAAAATGGATGGATGGATGGATAGATGGATGGGCCATGGCCAGGTGATGATGTTGGTTTTCTGACAGTTTTAGTTCTGGACTCATGTTGGGCCATACCAAAGCTTCATCTTCAGATATTTCACTGTGTGCATGGTGTTGTTTTGAAAAGGTGACCCAAAGTTTGAGTTTGGTTTCACCAAGCCACGACGTATTCCGGCCTTGCTTTAAAAGACCGTAGCCAGAATGTTTTCTTTGAAAAACGAGATCCTGTCTACTCTTTAGAGCAGACAAGGGCAGAATAATGGCGGCTGGTGTATCATGAAGATCATAACCAGTCCTTTCCAGATAATCTTGCAACTCTTTCTGTGTCACTGTCGGCTTCTTGGCTATGTCCAGTTTCTGACTTACCATTGCATCAAATTTGTAAGAAATTGGAGAGCTAAACTGTGTTTCTGGTTTACCAGATTCACTTTTATTGGTGGCATGTATAAATCCAAAGGTTAAAACCTCAGAATTATTCAAAAAGGTGCAAAGAGCATAGTATTGGTTTAGGGGGCAGACACTCATGCAACCAGGTTAAAACAGCTTTTAATTTTTTTTTAAGTTTTCTAACATATTTGTTAGTTTTTCAGTAAAATGTTATAGACAATGTAATCACGTTACTTCTGGAAATGGCTTTTAAACTGCAGACCTACATATCCAGGGGAAGGAGGCACAAGAAGAACTAAATATAAAGTTAAAATATTAGCTGAGAGCGGGAACCTGCGTGAGCACAGTGGTTTTATCTTTACACAGAGTTGGGAAGTGTTCAATAAAGGAAGCCTTCAGTTGCTCGATAACACAAACACCAGGATGAGGGATACGAGTTGTTGCACTTCTGGTCTAGCTGTGCGTTAAATATCAGCTTCTTTATGGTTTCTACCTTAATTTGGGCACATTAACAGTTTGAATGGATGCTGGTCTCCATGAGTCCACCGTAAGTCCCTGATGAAAGTGCTTTCTGGTGCTGAGATGGAAGTTGTTTCTGGAAGGATCTTTGCTTCCTCCGGTGGAAGCAGCAAGAATTCGAGCTAGGCACAAACTGGGTTATTGTTTTTTTGTGGAATATCTGCTGGAACCAGTGGATTTGTGAGTGCACCCACACATTCCGTGTAAACCTGGTAGAAAACCTAAAGAGCAAGCCCAACATGCTTGGTGCTTTTTCACAACATGACATCTGTTGGGTGCTTCAGCAACTGCCTGATAAGACTATGGTTCAATTCCTCACACCACTACAAATGAGCCTGTCCTAGATGTTCCAGCTACCTTACTTTTAAATTAAATCATTATCATACCAGTTGTTCTTCATGTACAGCAAATTATGCCCAAATTTGGTAATTCCTTCTGTGTGGTTAACTCTTCCCATCAACAAGTGTATTTTAGCTTGACCAAAATGCTGAAAAAATTTTATTTCTCTGTATAAGGTGACATATCAGGCAACATCCACCTTTTTAACCCTGAAATACATTTTGTTGTTTAATTGAAGTTTCTAGGAATGCAGAAAAAATGTATTTATTCCCCAGGTGCTACATAGATATCTTTATATTCTTTTTGGGTGATATTTTTCAAGCCGTTCAGTTTTATCTATTCTCTGTTACCTTTTTTGAACAATTACATCACAGTATTTGCTGCGGAGCTGCTTGACAAGGTCATGGACTTCCGGCTTTACAATTTCCCAAATCCACCATTTTAATTATTATTCTAATTTTTATTTTTGGAACTTTGTAGTCCAAGCTGAAGGATGCCAAAGCTACAAGTGGATAAGTGAAAATGTTCAGTTGTTGTGTGTATTAACCAACACAACACATTATATTGTCCCCCAGTAGACTACAAAAATGGCCAAACTGGGTGGAGTGGACCACTCTGCGACTGGGAGAGGGGCGGGGTGTGAAATGCCTCCTTTAGATTTAAAGAGACAGCACCAAAACAAGTTGCTCCATGACGCACCACAGAACAAGGGCTGCGGAGCAACATTAATGAGGAATTAAGACCAAAGTGTTGCCGTTCGACTTTATATAGACCACAACTGAATAATTTAAATGTGAAAAGGAATAACTGAAAAGCATCATGTGCCCCCTTTAAGGCAATTTGGCCTAGCAAGCTTCAAATCTATATTAGCTTATTTAAAGGTGTTGAATCTTTGAATATTACAACATAGTCTTCAGAAAAATACTTTTACATTTACGTATGTAAAAATGTATTAAATTTGGCATAAAGTGGCACTAAAGATAGGAATAAAGGAGGTAATGATGTGACCAGTGGTGGAGAAAGTACTCATACAATGTACTTAAATTTACTCAAGTAAAAGTCAAAGTACCACATTATTATTTTACTTAAGTAAAAGTAAGAAAGTACAAGCTTTTAAAACTACTTAAGTATTAAAAGTAAAAGTACTTGCCAACCATAATACCTAACGGCTTATATAATGTCATTAAGTGTACCTATCGTATTTAGTTTTAACTGTAATTGTTACATGGAGATTATTTTAATGGCGCTAACATTTATTTAATAACCAGGATGTGAAGGAGTTTAGCGTCAACTTATATGTAACATTCATGGCGGGAGACGTGATCACGACCGCAGTAATCACTGTTACTTGCAAGTTCATGCTAGCTTATAACAATATACAGTAATTGTATTTATTTACTGCAGTCGAGTTTAACAAAAAGCTTGCTAAGATTACATAAAACTTCACTAACACAAATTAATTTAACATCGATAGCATTTAGCAACTTAACTTACCTCAAAATGTTTTTTCAAATTTGATGGTGAGTTTTTTAAAGATAGAATTTCATGCTTTCGGGGAAGGCAAAGGCGGCATTGGAATCTCCAGGAAGCGTTTTTTGACCCAGTTATTTCAAAGAAATCTTTTAAATAAGGCCATGGGTTGGGCAGGTCTTCTGGAGGATGACTATCCTTGGACTCCATTCTGGGAGTTAATGATTCTGCAGGTCCTGCGTACTGTGCTGCTCTTCTTGAGGGAGGGCCTAATGGTTATTTCCCGCTTTGGATTGGTTCAGCGGACTGATTCTGGTCTCGCCATTGGATACTTTCAAATTAACGAACAAATCAAAAAACCGAAATGCGTCTTGGATGTAACGAGTAACGAAACGCTGTATAGAAATGTAGTGAAGTAGAAAGTACAGATACTTACTGTTAAATGTAGTGGAGTAAAAGTAGAAACTATCCATTATTAAATCTACTTAAGTAAAGTACAGATACACGGAAATTGTACTTAAGTACAGTAACAAAGTACCTGTACTTTGTTACTTCCCACCACTGGATGTGACCCATAGTTTAACCTGTCTGGCCTCACTTTAAAGTAAGTATTAACCTTGACACTTCAAGAAAAAAAAAATACTGTATGTGATTTAAACGTAGCTTTTGGAACTAAAGCACTTCTTAAACTGTTTTTATGTTTGTTATATTCCAATCAGCCCATTCTCTTCTGTTTCCCTGCCAGTGTGCGTGTTCGTGCCGTGGTGATGACACGTGATGACTCCAGTGGCGGTTGGGTGCCCCTCGGAGGTGGCGGCCTCAGTCATGTGGTCATATGCAAGGGGCGGAGCCACGACGGCAGGGGGCGGAGAGAGTACATCATTCGCGGGGAGCGACTGCGTGACCGAGCAGTGAGTGTGTGCGTGTGTTATGGCTGTCTTTGGTGCCAAGTTGCTCGTCAGCACCACCTAAAGACTGTAGTTAACTCTGGCATGTAGGGTGGAGGTCACGGTGGTTCACACAACCAAACACTACTGTTTTCCCAAAGAGACTTATTTCAGCTAAATCTATAGATACTGTATGTGTGGATTTATTCAGACAGATATGGCTGTTTGTCTGATTTCAAAAAAGCTTTAAATTGTTTTTTTGTTTCTGTGGTTTGTTAAATGTAAGATATGAATTTCAGGAATATCAGTTTGCATTTAATGGAAACAACTATTCATGGGAGAATCATCCATTTCAGCTTTGACCAGTCTAGATTTTAAAGTGACGATGAAATACATCGTCACTGTGCGATAACCCTTTAATTTACCACTAGTTCTCAAGCTGCTAATCATATACCGATTTCAGCATCATTAGCCACCCACAGTTTAGGGCTATTTATCACAGAAGACACTAGTGCTCCGCTGACTAAACATGCAGTTATTTTTGATGGTACAAATCACATAATGTCTTTTTAGCCCCTTTGGAGCTCCCAAGGCCATGCCACCCTGGGCAGAGAGCCATATTCTGCCAGTATTTACAAATGTGCCCCAGTTGGGTTGGGAATGGGGTAAAAATGGACCACAAATGGGATTGTCTGTGGGTTAAATAAATGGTACTCTGTTAATTGCTTTTATTGGGTTGATTCAGGACAACTCTGGAGAAACATTGGGACCTACAGTATATGGGTGCTAGATAAGTTGCTCAATTTGAATTGATTTGAGATGTAGCTAAGACCTACATGTCCAATTAGGTTTGCTGATATAGGTTGAATTTAGTCAACCCATATGGGTCTAAGTGGAATCCAAGTCCACTTAGTACACCTTCAGGTCGAGCTAAATCGGTATGGGGGCCACATTTATCTATGTTGGGTCTGGGCCATAAAAATCTGCCCCCCCAAGTTGTTATTTCAGAAGAAGTCTGAGTTTGTTTTGACCCCTCATCCTTGCTGTCTGTGTGTGCAGCCAGTGCTGGAGTGTGCTGTCCAAAGAGGTCTGGTGTACAACAAGGTGAATCCCATCTTCCATCACTGGAGAGTAGACGATCGGAAGTTTGGCCTTACATTCCAGAGTCCTGCCGATGCCATCTCCTTTGAAAAAGGGCTGCAGACTGTCCTAGACAAGCTTGACAGAGGTAGACACAAGCAGCCAAAATTGAAATTTGAACGTTTTGATTGGAACTGGCTTTAGGACAACTCCCTGAATGCCCTGTTCTCGTATATATCACCAAGGCTCTGACTCGCCATCGTCCTCCACGCCAGAAGAGGCGGACACTGAAGACGACGGTCAAGCTGTGAGTTTTTGAGCACATCGAGTATTTTCCTCCTGTGGGTCCGTGGGGTTTTGGCAGGTGTGGCTGACGCCCAAACTCTGTCAGTCCCATACAGGAAGCGAGTCGTCGTCCAACAGCAGAAAGGGGATGCTTCCCAAACCTATCACCATAGTGACAAGCGAGTCCTCATCCACCTGCTTCGTGCGGCCCGAAGAGTTCAGCTTTGGGTCCAGCCATGCCGTCACCACTCACACACCTGCTCAGGTAGAGCTCAGTCAAATGTTCTTCACAATAATATCCTGGTTTGTTACTCTGTTGAGGTTTCCATAAAAAAAAATGCATGTTTTGGATGTTCACTGCTGAAGAACTTCTTCGGCATATCAATAAGTTCAGCAGAGGGTTGGAAATAAGCCACTCATTTAAATCAGGTGTGCACAGCGACTGAAACATTTACAATCTGCAGAAAAACCGACTCTCAATGACTGCGATTGGAAATAACTAACTCAGCTGGTTCCCAGCAAAAATACCAAACCTTGGAGGTCTACTTCTCATCCTTGATTATATTTGACCTTATAAAGTGTTTTGAGATGACATGTTGAGAATTGGCCCTCCATAAATAAAATTGAATCTTGCACACTGATCTGCATGGTTTAGATGCTTTTTCTGTCAGACACATCTGGTTCAGGAATATACAAAGCCTCTTTATTGAGTTTTGAATCACACCTTTCTTTGTTTTTTTGCTTTGACCTTCTTGTCTGGTCTTAAAACAAATCTTGAGATGCTTTCAAAGTTTTTCAGGACTATTTTTGGGATTATTCCTGACTACTTACTGCATGGCGTTCTTTTTAAAACTCTCAGAATCCAAACCAGCCAAGTTTGTTGGCCATGTTTGTGCAAACAAACAAGAAATTTGAGATTTGACTGGGTTCCACTTTGCACTCATTATTCAGGCTTGTTGTATATCGAATATGCATGGTATGGATCTGGGTGCTCTGTTAGGTGTTCAGACTGATCAGAGCATCATCTGCGCTCTGCAGCTCTGAGCCGAAGGTAAAAGTCTAAGCAGTTTTTTATCCAGGTTGTGTCGGTTCTGCAGAGATGTTAACAGCCGTTTTCCTGGTCCTGCAGGTTCTGGATGGAGGGAAGGTAAGCCATGACGATCCTCTCCCCAGACCTAATTGTTTGCTGTAGTTTGGACCTGTCCTGTTTCATGGTGATGGACGAACACAGGACTGACTGTCCAGTCGTGTTGCTTTAGGTTCAGCTAAAGATTTTGGGACAAATTGGGTCTTTGAGCGTGGCTGCTGGTAACAAAGAGCCTTAATATCTATGTTGTCTGTAATGGGTTGACACAACACTCGCCTCTCTTGACTTTAGAGGCATATTTATGCCAGAATGATTGAAAGGTTCAATTGCTTATCAAAAAGATAAGAAACAATTCACAGAGACTGGACTAAATATCTGTGAAATATTCCTGAAAGACCCTCGGAGAGCTAGCAGAAAAGATGAGAAATAAAGTCTCTCCTTAGAAGCAGAGCAAAAAGACATAAGGGATGACTCAAGACCTTTGCACCAAACATCATCAGGACATTGTGTCCAAAGGACCAGAATAAGAAACCGCTGCCTCGCAGGGACATTTTAGGGAGTTTTGAGTTTCCTCAGATGGAAACCTTCTACGCTCAGAGCTGCAGTACACTGTGTTCCTGACTCACTGTGTAACCCTACACCCTCTCCACAGATCCACACCAGGCCGGGACAGCACCAGCTCTCTCAAATGACGACTGTGTTGAACCCCCCGGCGCCCCCGCCCCCACCACCTGCTCCGCCAACTCCTCCTGTGGGTCCCCCGGCCTCCTCCCCTCTGTCCCCCTTGTCGCCCACCATTTCGCTGCTGGAGGAAGGGGATCTCCGCTGCGTGGACCCTTGCAAAGATCTGTGGGGTTCCCGGGGTTATGAGGATTACAGACGCGCGGGGGCCACCAGGACTATGGTCGGGGGGCTGACGGGGGGAGTCGTGGTCGGTGGTGGAGGGAGTCTGCAGGACAAATCGGAGCTGTGCGTGGTTCGCTTCGAGAAGGAGTTGGCAGGCGTGGGGACGGCTGGCTGTGAGGTGACGGTGACCCTGGACAGCAAAGCCTCCCAGCGCCTGTCGTCGTCGTCCCCCACCTGCATGTCCATGCCCAACGCTGTGTCAGGAGTGTCCTCGGATTCCGGCTCACCCCAGGAGACGGGAAAAGGCTCGCCCTCTCCCTGCTGCATCCACACCTCGCTGGCTGCGTCCCGGTCGCGGACTCGTAAGCGAGGGGGAGCCAGCGGCAGCGACCCGGGGGCCATCTCGCCCGACGACGACAGCCCGTGCCCTCAGGCGTCGTCGTCGTGCTCATCTCGCTGCGTGTACTGCCGCTCGGTTTTCAGCGCCTCAGAAAACGGGCGGGGCCGCTGCAGGGACGCCCCCGACCCGGCCCTGCACTGCCTCCGCCAGTGGACCTGTGTGTGGTGCGCAGAGAGCCTGCTCTACCACTGCATGTCAGACTCTGAGGGGGAGTTTTGGGAGCCTTGTTCGTGCGATGACTCTATGGGGGGCCACCCGCATCCCCTCTGCTGTGCCCGCTGGTTGGCCCTCCTGGCCCTGTCCCTCTTCGTGCCCTGCATGTGCTGCTACCTGCCTCTGCGCGCCTGCCTGCGATGTGGGGAGAGGTGCGGCTGCTGTGGGGGAAAGCACAAAGCGGTCCGGTGAGGCCAGGCTGAGGGGTGGGAGGGCTTCCCTGGACCGAGGGTTCTGGGCATCAGCTGGGTGGAACAGGCGCTCTCAGCGGAACCAGACATCCAACACGGTCCTCCAAAGCCCCACAGCCTTCCACTGATTTCAGCTCTTTCTCCTTTCAACCGGGGGGGGGGGCCTTCCTCAATGGTCCAATGCCTGCTGCAGGTGCTCTGCACTCAGACCAGGCTCTTTGCGAGTCATCTGGAGCCTTCGTAGTGGATTTACTGGGGAGTGGCTGATTTAGCTGTCAGCTGTCAATGGCGTTAGCGAAGAAGGAGGGTTGGCAGAGGCAACAATGGTGTGTACACTGTTTCCAATGTCCGTTTGTTTTGGTTTTTTATTTAGAAAGAAAATCTTTAAAAAAAACAAACAACAACAACAACAAAAGATGTTTATATATATGATTGTTATAATTTTAATTGGTATATTTTATTAAATGTAAAACACATTGACGGAATCCCCAAATGGCACATGAACACAAACACACCTTCACATATTCACAGACACAAAAGCTCTTTGGGGGGGTGGGGGGAGTTATTCGTTTCATGTTGAACAGACGTCACCCTTTACCTCTAATTTTACCTCAGATGTTACTCAAACCTGGGTTAGAGAAAGAAAATAAATAAATAAATATGACAGAAGGCTGGGGGGGCGGGCGGCGGGGGTAAGGTTAAGAACGAGCAAGCACAAACGAGTGCAGTCTTGATCAAAGCATCTGAGAGCGCGAGCTTTGTCTTCTGGTTAAAGTGTGAGAATTATCAAACGCAAACAGCCAATTATTGTAAAGGGGCGCTGCAATGACAACTACAAAGACTTACACGTCATATTCCGGGTCACAGTAGTCCCTAGAGACCGGACGTTTGTTTCTGGAACGCGTTTCAACAGAGTCGGCCCAACGCTGTATGGGGCACTAAGCTGAGTTAGACCTGAGGGGGCCCACTTCCCGTTAAGCCCATCGCCCACCGGCCACTACCGACAGTTTCTATGCAGATTCGGACGCTTAACTAGTTGTGCTAACCATCAACCGTGGTAATGATCGGCGTGCACAAGCAGTCAAAACAAGATCAATAACAGATCAGTAAATACCATCAGCAATTTTCAAAGGATTCCTTTCATTGAGGGAAAAAAGCTGTTCAAAAAGGAATAATCTTCCCTTGTTAAATTATGAATTTACTGTAATTACCCACATTAATGTTGGAGTTTTAGGTTTCATTTCTTTAGCCAAAAGCAGCCCTGATTACTAGCATACCTGTAGAATCAGGAAATCAGGTAAACAGAACCTGTCTGACAACACGGTGTAGGCTACGCCTCAACACAGCGACGAATCTCTGTGATTCCCTTTCAAAACGTGACACTCATGTAGAATATAGCTCCGTTACAAACAGAGTGATATATGTGAAGCTCGTGAGTCCGTGTTATTTTATTATACCACTGATGAAAACCCAAAAAAATTCAGTTTATAACACCAATAAACAATAATTTAAATGCAGAAATGTCAGCCTAATGAAACGTATGACCATGCACTGCACAGCGTCCGCATTGGGAATCCTTTTGCATGAGTTAGTGCTTTAACGCAGGGTTGCACGGAGGTGATCGGCTCTGCTGTGGTGTGGAGGAACCAACGTCGGCTTAATAGCGGCCTTCAGCTCATCTGCGTTAGTTGGGTGGGATGTCTCTCATCCTCTCTCTATTATTGGTTCTCTGCGGTGTTCAGGTCAGGTGAGTCTGCTGGCCAATCAGGAATCAGTGATACCACTGTGATTAAAGCAGGTATTGGTACTTTTGGCAGTTGGAAAATACAGTTACTATTTTCATAAAGCTACTCTGGAGAGGGAAGCATCAAACGCTCAGACAATTTCCCGCTAGGCGACCAAGACACGGTGGACCAACACCAGCAGATGAAATGACTCCATAATGTTCCCCAACCGTTGAAACCTCACATAGGATCTCGAGTAAATTGGCTTCTGTGCCTCTCCGCTCATCCTCTAGACTCTTAGACATTGACTTTCAAATGAAATGCAAACTTTTGTCTAAGAAACGAGGAGTTTGGACCCTCTAGCCTCAGCCCAGCCCAGCCCTCTTCCTCCTCAGGCTAGCTAAGATGTTTGTGACGTAGTTGCTGGTGTAAGGATGGTTTAATACAAGGAATGTGACAATTGCCGCCCAGGTCTCTGTGAGTTGACCCTTAAGGCTCCGACTCCAGCAGCAGCCCACGCATGTAGATCTCCCCACACTCCTAAATGGGCTTTGCTTCACAATCCTACCAAGGTTATCAGTGTTACATGTGCAGACTTTTTTCCTTCCACTGAACTTTCCAATAATATGCTTGGATACAGTTTGTTTGGCAGTTACCCGTTGTGTCAATGATTGTCTACTGGGCGCCTCTCAAGTCTATTTGCTTCCCCATAGCTGTGTAGATCATAACATAAATTAGTCATATGTGATCATTTCTAATTTTCTAAACTGAGTTTTTGGTTTTCATTAGCAGTGAGCCGTATTTATCATGAAAGCAACAGAAATGCTGCTTGAAATGTGTCACTCTGTTTGTAATGAATCTATTTCAGCTTTCTGAGTTTAAATATTGAATTATTGCACCAAGATGCATCTGTGATGCAATAAAATCCAGATGTTTTTCTTAAGATGTATAACTAGCACATTTACCAGATGTTAAATAAATGCACATTTTAACATTTACTTAAGAATACAATTTTAATAATCAAGCAATCCCCAAATCATCTGATCGAATTAAAAACAAGCCAATTCTCAATAAAAAGGACATTTTTAGATACATTTTTAGCCCGTGAACTGAAGTAATCAGTAGGAGTGGCCTACTTTGCTTTTTCTTGGGTCGGCTCTGTGTTTCAAGGAGTAAACAGAATTACTTTGCACATATTTCCCCCCCATTTCGCTGTGACGTTTTGAGATATTACTCATAAAAACCATCTCATCCCACTCCTGTACCCAATGAATCAGACAAGGTGCTTAAAACTGAGGCCTCTGATTGAGTTTATTCTACCTAACAGACACACAGTGACCCTACAAGATCCAGATTTAACGGAGAAAACACCAAAAACTTAAGTGCAATGAACAGTGGATGGGCAGAATATTCATGTACCAGGTTTCCGGGTTGGGAAAGAGGAATTTTACCGTGCTTATTTTCAAGCTTTGAAACTCAACAGGAAGGGAGCTTCAATGGTAAAAAGCAGCTGCAGCCTTTGGAAAACAAAAGGAGTCCTTCCCATTGGAGGACGTTCAGTCAGCTTTTAGTTTACAGTAAATTAAAAAATAAACAAATCAAACTATGACATACACATATTACATTAAACAGCTGAATGTTCTGGCTGTGCAACCATAGGTGAAAAGAATTGCAGTTTTGTGATGAATGGGACATGTTTTCTGATCAAGTAGAGGAAGAATATATGGAAACATGAACTAAAAACATACTAATCAGTGAACTGTCACACCTCCTCCTCTGGCTTTTCTGAAATTTTAGAGGCTTTTCATAAAGACATAAAATACTCTTTATCAATCAGGTTTAACGTTCCTACATAGCAGCTCTTTTTTCAGCTTTCAGGAGGCTATACCACCTGGTCAAGCAATGCAGACACTCACTTAACAACAGACTCATTCAAAGAATTAGACTTTTTTTTTTTTTTTTTTACAAATTCGAATGTATGATGATCCAATCGCTTTCCCTTCCTCTGCTGGATCAGAAGAAATGTGCCATTGATTAAAATTTTTTATTTTATTTACCGGTAGGTGTATTTTTTTACAAAGCCAGAATGTTCAGCTGTGAAATAAATTTGATTTATTTCATGTCTGTGATTTGTTTTACCTCTTTTGGACTAAAAAGCTGAGGTTTAACTCACGATTTTTTATCATAAACTGTATTTCAAATCCCTGCTCCAACGTTGTAGCAGGGATTTGATACAAACTAGCCCCATAGATGGTAGATTTCTAAGGCCTCACATGACAAACTTCTGATAGCTGAAGATAAAGAAAAATTTACCCCTAAGAGTTTTGAAAAGTATCCAGGGTTTCTGCTTATTTTGCTTCTCTGAGGTGTTTTCGTCAGTGAAATTCATGCAACCGTCGGTCGTCTCAGTCCCAGCTTGAACTTAAATCTCTGAATTCAGCAGATTTCCCGCAGAATCAGAAAAGCTGCTGCGAAGCGTACAGCCAGTGCGTTGTGACACACCACGAGAAAAAAGCAAGAACGAAAGTTATGGGAACGTTGGAACATTAAGTAACGAGGATTATCTGATATATCGAGGGCCAAAAGTGCCACCATTCAATACACAAGCTGTTAAATAAATATTTATACCGGAGGTAAATGAAGTAAAACTGAAAAAAATGCAACATAGGAATTTATCTATAATTATTTAAGTTTCTGTTTTGCATTTACTTATTTTATACTTCTGTGTTGAAGCACAATGTAATTTCTTCTTTGGTACTTATCCATTAAACAAACAGTGGGTGGGGCTAAGACAGCAACATGGAAGGTGATTGGTCCGCAGCTGAGTTGCTGTCCATGTTAACCAATCAGCTATCAGAATCTATTTGGTCATTGCTGCTGAACTGGAACACACATACTATAAAATATTTAAATGCTGAAATAATTATGATTTAATATAGATGGTATTCAGGTTTTAATTAATGTTTTACATTTTGAATCTAATTATTTATTCACACTTAAAGATATTTTTATTCAAGGCATTTAGTTTATTTAAGTTAAAGATACAAAAATTAACTTACTTTATTTAAACTCAGATTAAAGTTTGAATCATGCTGCAAAGCTATTTGCCTAATTAATACATTTGACAACTTTAAATGATAACATACATTATTTTCTAAAATGTATTCACAAGTTCTACCATAATCCCCAAATATATAAACATATTTTAAAAATAAATTAAACTTTAAATGAACAATTTCCACATTTATTAATTTATTGGTGCACTTAAAAGAATTATAGACACATTTAAATAATCATTTACAGTTTGTTTATTTAATGTAAATTTTTATTTAAATGATCATATAAATAAAAACAACTAATTAAGATTAAGAAAATAAAATAATTTTAGGTTTAATTAATAAATGTCCTACTTTTAATTTTATATTTAAAAAATGATTGACGCGTATAAAATATTTATTTTTCTTTACTTGTATTTAATGTTTTTAATGATCACATATATAGAAATTAATACATTCAAACTTTTAAAACATTAAAGTTTACTTAATTTATTGGCACATTTGATTCTAAATATTTAATACATTTATTCTAACTTTATTTTAACTATCATATGCACACATTTAAAAAAAAAAAAAAGTATTTTTATGTATTGGATAGTGGTATTTTTTTGTCCTCGATAAAAACTAACGAGCACCAAAGAATGAAATCACAAAAGTGTGCTGTGGGTTTGTGAAATCCGGGGATTCCCACAAAGAATCGAATACGCGGGAGAAAATAAATCTTAACTTTTGGCAGAATGAGCCTTTCAGAAGCTTCACGTGATCTGTAGTTTAGATTTAGCCAAGAACATTTTCCCAAAGTGACTTAAAGACAGCGGGGTTCTCTCAGGACGCACTCATGATGAAGGCAGAACAAAAATCAAAGCAAACATCCGGTTCCTTGACTTTAAGTCCGTGGGACGTCCCCACACCGTCCCCAGCGACCCACCACCCACCTGGTGGTGCCGACAAAACAGATAAAGCCATCGCACACCGTTTGCTCCTTCTGGTTCCGAAGAGTTCAGCTCTGACAGTCATGCAATCACAACTGCAGGTCCCATCCTTACATCTTAATAAATGTGCCTTTTGATTTGAGTAATCAATAACTTTTGATTTCAAAGTAACTCTGTATTCGGTACTTTTCTTTTCTTTTTTGGGGGTGGGGGGGGTCATTGATTTCTGCCAATGAGCATATTTTCACATGTATGTATTTATTAGTTTCAAAGTAATTATTGAGATATTTGACCTGTTTATTTATTTATTGAGATATTTATTCTGATTCTTTATTTTTTTGAGACAGGTTTTTATCTTCTGTGCTGTCTTACTTCTGACTTTGTGCCAATGTGCTGCTTTGAGGTGTTACATATCGTGGGTTTGTATCATTATTAAACCCTCACTCTATATTTTAAACACGACTTCTCTTCTCTTGCATTCATGAAATTCACTTGGATATGGAAATCTATAAATATACCTCATATGTACCTGAGTATAAGAAAAAAAAAAAAAAGAAAGCATCCAGAGTACCCACATTTTACTGAGAAATTATGGTTTATGCTCATTTTCCAACAACCATGAGATATTTATCATTTTATCAGCAGATATAGTTTAGATGGTTTTTTTTGCATCTTTCCAGACAGATAAAAAAGGAAAAACCGTGACTATATAAGAAATGAACAAATTCAAAAGTCCAAATGAGCAGAAAAGAGACTAGGGATTCACGATATATTAGCATTACTATCGGTATCGACCGATTTTAGTCATCATTTATCATATCGGTATCAGTCCGATACGCAAAAATGGGCCAATATTAATAACCGATGTTATAAGCATCTTGTTGCTGTTTGTGTTTCTGGAGGGTTAGGGTGTGGCCATGTTTGTTTGGTCATGTGAATAGTAGTAATAACATTATAAAAATAATAAAAATAATAGTATCGGATATCAATATTGGCCCAAACATTAAAATCTGTGCACCCCTGGAAGAAAACCCAAATATAAGAACTGAGAGGTGAACAAGCTGGTGCCACAGTCACTTGGCTGCAAACATGTGCTGCCGTTTATGTTTGAGGATCTCTGTGGAGGTGAGCTTCAGGTCCTCGTTACAGACGTCACAATGATAGACCCTCGTTAGACTCGACACGGAGGAGGAGCCGGGCTTCCCATCTCCTGATTCTGAAACAGACCCAGGATTAGTCTCACGTTCCCAATGTCTGTAGATGAATGAGGCAAAAAAACAATAAAAAAAAAAACATATGGATGTGAGAATTTCCTGACCTTTTTCTGCCTCCTGCCGCTCTCCAGCAGGCCTGCAGGAAGCTTCGTGATGCATCCGCTCCAGAGGAGTCAGAGGCATGTAGAGCTCACAGTTAGGGCAGCTCCAGAAAGTGCGCAAACACTCGCTGTAGAGATCCTTTGAATCCTGACAACCACAGAAGAAAAATTTGGTCCATTTAATAAGGAAAGTTACACAGTTTCATTCGAAACAGTTGCCTGGCAGCTTTTTTTTCTCCTCTTCAGACAAACCCAAACAATATTTTATTTGTCAAAACCTTTGACTCTGATCAACGACCTCCGGAAGATGCCGGTCCTTTCACTAATTCTGACGCTCTTTTGGTTGTTTTGGACCCACATTTTTCCAGATGCAAAAAGAAGCCGGCTGCCTCGGTCGTTTCGTACGTGTCACACCCGGTGGCGTCTCTGACATAAGTGTGTTTTTTTGTGATGCATGCAACCCGACTTTGATCAATTTTAAATGAAACAGACACATTTGCATAAACCAACCGACTAGAAATGCCATTTTTTTAATAATCTCAATGTAATTAAATTTGTATTCATAAAATGACAAATAAAGGCTCATTAATAATGTTCATTTACTGAACAGAAAATATTCACATCAACCCATCAATGAGCCAGCAAGCTCATCCAGCACTAGATTGTCCCACACTATCTAACAGAACGTAAACGTAACATGTGCAATTCCAGTATTCTGATTGGACGATCAGAGCTAAGGGCCGTAAGATTTGTGCTCCACGGCTGCCTACTGAGAGCGTGTTGGTCATGCTCACTGCAATTTCAGATGTTCATTATTTAAACAAATAAAAATCCAGAACTTTATTGGTAAGGGAATCGGTCTTTTATACGATATTACTTTATAAAGAACGATCATGTCCCACTGATTATTGTGAACATAGAGCTCCACAGCGCCATCTGGTGGGGCCTGACCCCACCGGCCCTAAATGCAGAGATGCCACCGGTCACAACTCAGCTGACAACCAATGATTTACCCAAAGAGAAATTACCCACCAGCACTCACAGGAATTTTGTGCTTGGACCTTCCCAAACTGGGATCAGAACCACAATTACAAGAAATAGTTGGTTATATAAAGTCATATATAGTCGAAATATAGTGTTTAAAGTCTTTAAATAACAACTTAAATAACAAATAATAACTATCAGGTATTTAATCCGGTCAACTTTTTACTGCTTTAGGCTATATGCTAACAGTAAGAATAATCAGATAAATCTTTTATTGCCTTCTTCAAGCTCAGAGGTTTCCAGACAGTCCAATTACTCCACCCTGGTGATGATGCCATGGTGCTGAAAGCTTCTGATAGATTCATTCACAACATTTGAGATGTCTGTGGGAGTATTTTAAGGTAAGCCCTCTAATACGCTGCTTTCTGAAGTGAAACGATGGGGAAAAACCAGGAAGGTAACGGTGAAACCTCCACAGTTCGTTGGGTACAATTTCCACATGCCTGAAGTAAAACATGGGAATGTCCAGACGTCGTATCGCTCAGAAAGCAGACAGGATCTGTGGCCCAGAGACCACCATCGTTTAAAGTGTTCTTCACTCATAGTTTTCCAGGATTCCTGAACTTCTTTTTCAAAGTTTTCACTGGAATTTGACAACTTTTTCCACTGCTTTAGTATTCATCAAACCCACCAAAGGATGAAGGGCATCTCAGGTCTGGTGTCATTTTTTTTTACTTGTTTTGGGCCTGAAATATATTTTCTTTTATCTAAAACTTATCCATTTTCTTCAGCCACACACTGAACCCAGTAACAATGAGCTTTATTTACAAAGTATGTAGTCATACAAAGAAATTGACTCAGAATTGTACAACACTCACAATCTGCTTGCTTATACAATAACACAGTAATGCAGTAATAAAAATCAAACACAGTCTGCAGTATATAAAACACATATGAACACATATAAACCACACTAATGTAGCAACAAACACCTGAGAATAAGTTAAAAAGCAGCAAAAATCATAAAGAAAAACCTTTGGTAAACCCACCAAATAAACAAATCACATAAAGAAATTAGGGATGTATTGTTTTGTTTACACTCTGAGTGAAAATGTGACCCCTGAAAGAGACACCTAACAAATCTCTGACTTCTAAAACGACCCCAGCGTGTCAGACAAACTCACCGCGAGACAGTTGTAGGTGAAGAAACCGCTCACTCTCAGGCCTCCTTTAATCGGATCCGGCTTGGCTTCTGCTCCTGGAAACAACGGGCTCAGATCCGGAACCTCAGCGTAGGAGGAGTCCGGCTCGCTCTGAGGTCCGACGTACAGGTTCTGGGTCTGGAACGCAGTGAGCCGCTGAAGGCTGTAACTTACCTGAAAGAAAAGTGCAAAATAAGTAAAGATTTCAGAGAGAAGGGTAAAAAACGGTTCACAAGAGGCTCCTCAGGTAAAAATATCTCTGAATTAAACTGTTTACCATTAGCAAAACCGGGGATTTTTGTTTCGTTTTTACGGAGATTTTATGTTTAGTTTGGAGGTATAAGAAATATATTGTTAAATACGGAGCTGCTGGGAGGAGCAAAGGAAAGACTGAGAACACAGAGAATGTTCATGGAAGCATTGAAGGATGAAGTGGTGAAACCAACGCTAAGTTTGCAGACCGGTTAGCTTCCACTATATTGGGTTTTGACACCTGTAAGTATGTCGTTTACGTCGCTGTCCTGGTTTTCACCACACATCCACACAGACTCCTCTGCAGCAGTTTCAGTCACGGATCTACAAAAGACCTCTGTTAAAATCTCCGCTGTGCTTTCTTCTTCTTCTTCTTCTTCTTCTCATGATGTAGTCTTAATGCTGTCAACTGCTACTGCAACAGCTTCCTCAGCAGGCGTTAGTTATACGTTACTTACTTAAAACTTGTGTCTGTTTATAGTTTTGGCAGGTTAAATGTCCCTGGAGGATTGCCATAAGGGACCCAAAAGCCCAGCTCTGAGTCCGGTCTCCTTTCCACCTCAGGCTGTGCCGGCGGTAATGAACCCAGAAAGCTCGGTTGCACCACTAATCAAACACGACCGCCGTTAGACTTCTGTCTGAAAGGTTCAAGACCCGTAACAGAAGAAAACGTCACGCAGAAGTGTTGTGCTGTTTATGGAAGTAATTTGGCGGATGTAACTCTTACCTAGTTTAGGCGTTATACTGTTCTCCAGTTTGCATTGCTTGTCATTTCAGCTTTTAACCTTTGTTCTCTGTCATTCTTCTCCTCATAGAAGGTACACCTGGTCTGGCGTTCTGTTAGCTGTGACATCATCAGGGGAGGCAGATTATCCTCTATTACCATCTAACATAGAAAGTACTCCTGGGTCAATGTGAGCTTCTGTGCTTTCTGTGTCTCTGCTCTGTCTTCTCTAAGCCCCAGTGGGTGGAGGCAGATGAGCGTTCACACTGAGCCTGGTTCTGGTTCTGCTGGAGGTTCTCCTCCCTGTTAAAGGGGAGTTTTCCTCTCCACTGTCGCTTCATGCATGCTCAGTATGAGGGATTGCTGCAAAGCCATCAACAATGCAGACGACTGTCCACTGTGGCTCTACGCTCTTTCAGGAGGAGTGAATGCTGCTTGGAGAGACTTGATGCAACCTGCTGGGTTTCCTTAGAGAGGAAACTTTCTGACCAATCTGGAGGATTTGAAGGAATCTGACTTTGGAAAGAAACTTGAGATGACATGTGTTGTGAATTTGCGCTATATAAATAAAACTGAATTGAATTGAATAATGCTTTGTTAAAAGAGAAAAACGAAAAGAGAAACCAGCGACTCAGTGTTGAACAATGGCACCCGACAGTATTAAGACCAAATCATTTGATAAAGAAGGAAAGAAGAAGAAATCAGCACAGATACTAACAATGGGCTCAGCGAGTGCCTTCTTTGGAGGTCTTTCATGCACGTCCCACTGGCCGGAGACCCCGGGGGGTGACCCAGAACTGGCTGGGAGGACTATGGATCCCGTCTGGCCTGGGAACATGTTGAGATCCCCTGACTTACAGGATTTTAACTCACTTTTCATCTAAAGATGTCAACGCTCCTCTAAGGTCACAGGCGACTCAGTCAATTTTCGGTCCATTTTTAAATGGAAACACAGAATTTCGCTGTAGATGTTTTTGCTTTTGTTTTAACAAAGTTAGTAAATGAGAAACCATTTTTACAATTTCCTTCATCACCCCTTCTCCACACATGAGGCCTTGGAGTCATTTACAGACTGTAAAGTGAAGTATAGCAACCTCAGATTGATACTTTTTCCCATATTTTCTACTTTATTTTGATATTTCAAACCCTCTAAATGGTTCTGAATGCAGCTGTAATGAACAGCTGCAAACATCCATGTCTGCCACACGTCTACCTCAGTGTAGAGCAGGAAGCGGACGAGGCCCTCGCTCAGCTTCTCCATGTCTCTGCGGGACACTCCCTGGCCCGAGGCTTCCCCCAAGGAGCTCTGACCCAGCTGGACCTTCAGCAGACGCTCCCACTCACACCTGAGGCTGAGGGCTGTGGAAAGCACCCTGAGGGCCTCCTCGGGCTCCTTCACCTCCAGCTCCAGCCAGCCGTCCACCACCAGCCGCGTGCAGTCAGCGTTGGTATCCACCGAGTTGGCCACCAGCAGCAGAGCCTGGTGGTCAGAATGATGTACAGATGACTGTCGGTCCCACATTATCAACGGTGCCCTGCAGCAGTATTCCTCCTGCTCAGACTGTTTTACATTGAATCACATTATTTATTTTTCACAGATAAAAATCTGAAAAATATTGCTAGCATGAATATTCAGCTTCCCGTCTTTTACTGCAGTTACAGCTTTAAGTCTTTTGGGGTCTTTCTTTACCAGCTTTGCACATCTAGAGAGTGATTTTTTTTTTCTTCTTTGCAAAATAACTCAAGCTCAGTCCGACTGGATGGAGAGCGTCTTTAAATATTCACTCCAAGTCTTGTCAGGGACTCTCAATTAGATTTAGGTCTGGACTTTGACTAGGCCAGTATAAAACATGATGTAAAACATTTAGTAGTACGTCTGGCTCTATGTTTTCTGGTTGCTTAAAGGCAAACATTCACACCAGCATCAGCTTTTTACAGCCTCTAAACTTTTCCGTCTCTTCCAGCTTCACTGTCCCTGCAGAAGACAAGCATCCCCACAGCATGATGCAGCCGGCACCGTGTTTCATGGTGGGGATGTTTTGCTCAGGATGACATGGAGTGTTAGTTTTCCAGCACACAGAGGTCTGCATACAGGCAGAACAAATTTAATTTTGCTCTCATCTGATACACTGCAAAAAAGGGAGCTAAAAGTAAGTGAAATTTTCTTGAAATCATTGTAATTTTCCTTGATTAGAGCAGGTAAATAAGATGATTTGCCAATGGAATAAGACTTTTGCACTTAAAATAGGAACAACTCATCTCCATCATCTTACTTCAAGTGCAGGATAATTATGTTATTCTAGAGATGAATTGTTTGTATTTTAAGTGCAAAAATCTTATTCCATTGGTAAATAGTTTTATTTACCTGCTGAAATCAAGGTAAAATACACATATTTCAAGAAATTTTTACTTATTTTTAGTTCCCTTTTTGCAGTGTAAGAGCCTCGTCTTCCACATTATTGATGGGTCTCCTGCATGGACTGGAGACACATTTTTACTTTTCTTTCAACAGTGTCTTTCTTCTTCCCATTCTTCCATGCAGGTCAGATTTGTGAAGAAAAAGACGAACTGCTGCCATGTCGACAATAGTCCTACCTGAGCTGTGGGTCCCTGCAGCTCCTCCACAGTCACCGCGGGCCTTTTGGCAGCTTGTCATTAATGACCTGATCAGTCATTTTATATGGACGCATTTCAAAGGTAATTTGTTGCATTCGATATTTTAGGTGTATTAAAGTAAATGGGGCTAAATGCAAGCCACACTTTTCAGATTTCCTTTTTCATCCACTTCAGAAGGATGCACTAACTTATGTTGGTCCTTTGTTTAAAATCCCAATAAAATACCTTGAAGATTATGGTCGTAATGTAAAAATGTGCAAAAGTTTAAGAGGTGTGAACTTTTTCTCCCAGGATATCGGCGTGTTCACCGCAAAACTTGACTGATCCTAATTAATAAAAATAAAAAAAACGCTGCAGTCTGAACTCAGGGTGTCCCGATACGCACCTGCAGGGCGGGAACCCGGACACAGTTGGACAAATACGGCTTGTTGGTCTCCAGCAGGGTGACGAAGGCCAACAGCTGATGTCTGCTGCTGTCCCTCCTGTCAGGTCCTGCAGGGAGGAAACGGGAGACGAGGACAGAGACAAAGACGTTCAGCGACAGGAAGAATTAGCTAGTACTGCAGTGGGAGTTTCACTGCACGGCTTTCTGCACGTGCCTTAAAACAGCTCAAAACTGGTCAATGAGATGATTTTTTTCTGTCAGTGATCTTTAAATTCTTTAAATATGTAATTATAAGTTAACTGAAACTTTCTGAAAAGACAAGAATTTTACTATTTGTTGTACAAACTTCATTTAGGCTACTTTCCAACCTCTTTGGTTAATTGGTTCGGATGTTGCTGGTGACGATGTTGGATGATGCTCATCATACTACACTGCTGGAATAATGTTACTGTTAAGATGTTTTTAAGCCTTTTAATTGTAAAGCATTAAAGTTTTGCTACTCTTTGTGTCAGCTGAACTTAGTATAAGCGTTATGTGTAGCTGTTAAGCATACAGGACTCTGGTTCTCTGCCACTCTTGTCTCATGAGAAGGAAAGAGGGGATACGCTTTTAAACATGGACTCTGGGAACAAGAAGAACTTTGGTAAAATGTTGGGCGGAACAGGACAATAAATACTGAAATGTTCAACGTAGCTCCGCCTGAGAGAGGCTGTATATTCTCCACGGCCAGAACAAAAGACCTGTGTCTGTCGTTCCTCCTTTAGTAATGTGAATATTAAAATTCCCTGACTGTATCCTTATTGTTCAAAAGTCTTGAACTGTTTGTATTTTTCTTCCAAGCACCTGAATTTTCATAAAATACACTATTCTGTTAAAACTATTCACTCCCCTCCTTGACTGACATATGAACGTAAGTGACATCCCATTCTCAAGCCATCCGGTTTAATATGTTGGTCCGCCCTCCGAGCACGGAGATCTCCAAAATCTCTTGGTATTCCTTAAAAAATAAACTTCTTAATCAGTCACTTAATCTGGATGGCATTAACTTGGCCTCTGGTAATAAAGAAAAAAAAAAAACGCGGTGTTATTTTTTTTTCCACCAAGACATGTCATTTAAATTCCAGAGTTTCCTTTTTTCACCTCAGGAATATCGCCAAAATTAGAAATATTCTGTCCAGAAGTGATGCTGAAAAACTAGTCCATGCATTTGTTACTTCAAGGCTGGACTATTGTAATTCTTTACTATCAGGAAGTCCACAAAATGCAGTTCAAAGCATTCAGCTGATCCAAAAGGCTGCAGCAAGAGTTCTGATGAAAATCAGCAAGAGGGATCATATTTCTCCCATTTTAGCTTCCCTTCATTGGCTTCCTGTTAAATCAAGAATATAATTTAAAATTCTCCTTCTAACGTATAAAGCCCTTAATAATCAAGCTCCATCATATATCAGAGCTCTGATTACCCCGTATGTTCCTAACAGAGCACTTCGCTCTCAGACTGCAGGTCTGGTGGTGGTTCCTAGAGTCTCTAAAAGTAGAATGGGAGGCAGATCCTTTAGCTATCAGGCTCCTCTCCTGTGGAACCAACTCCCAGTTTTGGTCCGTGAGGCAGACACCCCGTCTACTTTTAAGACTATGCTTAAAACTTTCCTTTTTGACAAAGCTTATAGTTAACGTGGCTCATGTTACCCTGAGCTACCTCTATAGTTATGATGCTATAGGCTTAGGCTGCTGGAGGACATCAGGGTCTATTTCTCTCACTCTGCTGAGTTCTCCTCTTGTTCCTCTTGTTAAGATATACTATCTTTGGGATTTTCTTCCTTTTGAATCACAGCTGGTTTTCCTAAGACAGGTCTAGGCATTACCTTTTGATTTTCCCTTTTCTGATTGGTAGATAGAGATGTCAATCATCCAAATTAACCAATGGGGTGCAGAAATAGTCCTTTTCTTTCCATTTCAGCCATTATGGTTGTATTTCAATGGAGAAATGTTTGTAGAGGTCTGTGTGAAAATTAGCGAAATACTATTTAATTAAAATTAAATTAATAACCATTGAGATTTATCAGCGGAATATAATTAGTTTTCCACTCTGGAATGAGATCAAATGACAAATATGGTTCCAAAATGTGTCCAGATAGCACATTTTTGTAGTTCCATCCGAATCAGAACATCTTTAAAAATCATCTGGTTCAGTTTTTAGCATCAAAGTTTACTCATCAGATATTACTCCTGCATCGATTACTGGCCAAAAAACTGATTTTGAGAGAAAGTAACAGAGTTTGAATCGTATTTCCACGTGTTTTTTGTGCTAATATGAAGAGAGAAAAACTAAACAGCCTTAAGAGAAAATGTAAGATCCACTTTTTATGGACATCTGAATGCTCTCATCTAAGTGAGATCACCTGTTTCTCTGACATCGTCCTCGGGAACATGCAACACCTCTGGATCGCTGGCGAACACGCTGGTCGGGTGGATCACCACGCCCTGCTTGTTCCGTGTGTGAAACACCTGCAAAGTGTAAAAAAAAACAATAAATGTGACTTTTTAAACTCCTTTTTCCACATTAAACCCAATGAGCAACAGCCTCCATGTTAAATGCTGCCCCCTGGTGAAGATGGACCTAAAAGAAATGTATCCCTTACCGGAAAACTGAGAGTTTTATAAAACTTTGACCTTTAGTTTGACATTTATTCAGTGGGGGAAAAAATTACAATGAATAATGTAATGAAATAATTGCTTTAAACTAAATCTCAGGTGGGGCTGCACCGTGGCGCAGTTGGTAACATGGGTAAACACAAAGGTTGCACGGATGTATTTTTAATTACTTCTACTTTACAAACTCTATATAAATACATATTTCTAAACATAAACCAGTTTTTATTTTATTCCCTTTTCCTACATATTTATATTTAAATGTCTTTATTGAAGTGGAACCACAGTCAAATTCCTTGTTTGTGTGCACAGACTTGGTGAATGAAGCTGATTCTGGACTGATGTGTGTGTCTACGGACTTTATATTAGCAACGAGTGACTTGTTGTTTCACCAAGTCTACATAACGAGCATTAGACAATATCAAGATGAAAAGTGGTTGTTTGGGAAGCATGCCAGGAAAAAAAAAATTCTCTGTCTTACACAAATGCAAACGATTTGAGTTTAATAAAGACAAATCATATTTATGTGGACGATCTGTGACGCTGCTAGAACCCTCATAGAGGGATGGACGCTTTGGATTATCACAACAGTTTGAATAAAAATCTTAAAGCTTCTGGAGGTAAACTGAAAACTAGTCCTCAGCCGGATATTGATCCAAAACACGTCGCAGAGTCATCAGAGGACGCTTCTTAAGCAAAATCATCCTTTCTGCATTGCCGTCTCAGAACTAAATCAGAAAGAAGACCTGTAGGGTGAGATGAAGAAAACGTTAGCGAGAACCCTGGACTGCGGATGATCTAGACAGGTTGTTAAAAGAACGGTCAAAGATGCTTTTCTTTATATACCCCAACTGTTTTAATTGTTGTGGAAGAAGATGTAGTGTCCTCTAGTGCCGTGGTTCCCAGCCCTGGTCCTCAGGGACCCCAGTCCTGCATGTTTTAGACGTGTCTCTGTTCCAGCTCACCTGATTCAAATGATTTTATGAACTCCTCTGCAGAAATCAAGCCTCTTAATCATCCATTGGTTTAAGTCAGGTGTCTGGCAGCAAGGAATGGACCAGGGCTGGGAACTACTACTATAGTGGACCGTACACAGTATTTACAGCAGTGGTGTCATCAATTGAGGAACTGTCTATTTTGCTAGATTTATTCCTGAATTTGGGGTGTCTAAACACTGAAGAAATTTGGATAGGCCTAATTCTTTAGTGCAGGACTTTTAAATATAATAACTTGTATTTAAAGGATTTCTGCCCATCTTCACCGGGGACATCGCCTGGTTTCCCCCATCATTTGTGCGACAGGAAGTCAGACCTGCTCCGAGTCTTTCCGGTTGGAGTTGTGCTCATCGGGGAGGGCCAGCTGAGGGTAGAGTCCCCGACAGAGCAGCAGCTTGAGCAAAGCCTGGTGCCGCGAGGACAAGTCCTGACTGGCGCTGACGGCCTCCTGGAGCTCTGAGACGTTGTGACGCAATTTAAACTTCACTTCCTGTTTTGAGACAAACAGCGAAACAAGACTTTTTACAAAGACCCGACTATTTCGACCTCTGACACCCTGAGCTCATGCTATTAGATACAACAAAAAAAAAAAAAGAGTTATGCGAGTTTGAGGTTTGTCTGTGTCAGATGCTGAGAAGTAAAAGCTTTGGCAGTTCTTTGACTTTTTCCAGAAGACCAACAAGCTTTCAGAATATTTTTAAACACAGCCTTAACTTTAGAAACCTTGCTGAGTTATTTTGGCCATCATTGGGCGGTTTTCCTCAAAGCTGTGTTTAAATATCTGCAGTATGCTGATCTAACATAACACAAATGTCCAGACTTTGCTATGATTCTGTACTTTTTGTACTCCAGAGGATGCTGAATTTAACAGAATACATTTTTTTTTTCAAGCAATAAATTATTTACACATAACGACCATGGAAGAAGGTGAGCGGCTTTACAGTTTCATCCGATAACTGACTGCAGATAAAACCAGCGGCTCTCATTGTACTTGTCTATAACAACTACGGCAACGTGTTTTGTTCCTAGCGCTCACCTGGATGTCCACATCCTCTTCTTGTCTCTTCTTGCCCTTCCTGCCTCTGCCTTCTGTGTCTGAGCCGGAGGAAAGCTCTCCATCCTGACCCTCATCCATTCTCAGGACTTTACGTTTAGTCCCCTCTTGCTGCTCGTGGTGTCTTTTCAGCTGGTGCAGCTTCTTCCGCTCGGTGAACCGCTCCCTGCGCTGCAGACGGTCGCCACCAGAGGGAGCCCTGTCCTCTGACTCCAGGAGCCCATGGCTCCTCAGCAACTCCTGAAAACCAAACAAGGAACCACATCTATGAGAAAGGTAATAAGGAAAATTAGGATGATAAGGAGGAGTAACCTACCTTGAACTGTCTGCGCAGGTTGACCATCTCATAAAGTCGCTGCTCCTCCAGGCCTCTCCTCCTGCACCACTTCCTTGAGCCGCCGCCCCTCTCTCTTTTCACCTGTTGAGTTCAAGAACTTGGTCGGCTCCTTCATATCTCAAAGGTCACAAAGTCACACCAGTTCATGTTACTCTCCTCTCACTCACCTCCACCCATGCATTGAAGGTGTTGAGCAGGGTAAAGGGGTCTCCCTGGTTGCTGTGCAGGGGCTGGCGGGCGGTGCTGCAGTCCGGGTTGTGCTGCGAGCTGCGCAGGAACGGTGACTGAACGCTGAGGGCCGCTGCGACGGTCAGCACCGGCTCCACCAAGTTAAACAGAGAGCCCAGCACCAGCATCTTCCCTGCAGGAGGAATATGTAGGCGTCAGTTGTGCACAGTAATAAAATGCCATTCCTGCTGTTTAGCTGGAGACGCCGTTATGTTGCCAACTCTGGTGAAGAGATTCGTGTTTAAGAACTAACAGCACACAACAGAATCATAGGCTCCCCTAAATAAAAGCTTTCTTCTGCAGAGGATTTAGGTCTGATGACTGAGACGACCGCAGACAAGCGTCTAGTTTGTGTCTGGTGAGCCATGTTGGCGTTGATTTACCCGTGTTTTGGTTGAACAAAAAGAGGGAAAAAATATTTATTCAAAACAAGAATTCAGTAGATTAGTTGCACAAAAACTTTAAAAAAAGGATTACTGAACATGTTGTGAATTAATATGGTATGAATGTGGAACACTAACTCCCATTGTTATTTGATAACTAGATGTTTAGCAATTACTACTTTTTAAATCAGTTAATATAATTTAAACCTTCAATAAACTCATCTGATGATAAATAATTGCTGCTTTAGAGGGATTTCTTCCATCTAGAAGGTACAAAATAAGATTTACCAAACAGATAACGGTCTTTCGTCACAATAAAAGTCTGAACTCGTGACTTGCTACAGAGACTCTCAGCTATACATAGTTGACCCGAATCTCGATTTAGTGACAGCCCTCAGAGATTCACAGTGGAAAAATAAAAGCTAAACCCTTGATTTTACATAAGTATAGAATAAATGCGTTCAAATTAAAAACTAAGACTAAAAAAACAGCAGCAAATAATAATAAAAATCTCTGTTTAAAGATGCAGATTCTAAAAACTGATCGTACAGTTTTGTGTGGTCAACCTCACCTATAACAACATCAACAGGCAGCTGAGACAACAGTCTACCAATAGATGTTAGTTCACCACGGCTGTCCAGCGCCCCCTGTTCCTTCAGGTATGTAACTGCAGTCTGGATACTGGAGGTGGGAGGAGGATCAATGAAGACAAAGGAAAGTGGATCTCCAAGATCCATACTCTTCATCTGCAGGGACATGGGTGTGTTAACAAAGCCTGAATTTTAGAAGGGAAAATTCAACCTGCGTGCATCAGGATGCTCCCACCTGCAGAACCAAGGAGTCCAGAGCCACTCTGTGGATTTCAGGCACAGGATACGGAGCGAAGGCGTTGTAGTCAGACTCCGAGTAGAGGCGGTAACAAACACCAGGACCCGTGCGACCGGCTCGGCCTTTCCTCTGCTCCGAACTGGCTCGGCTGATCCAGAACTCCTGCAGCCGCTGCATCTTGGCCTTCGGGTCGAAGCTCATCTCCTTAACCTTTCCTAAAAAAAAACAACAACAGAGAACCTTAAGTGGCACCTATCAGTGCATTTGACATGTGGAAAAACTCTGATCTGGGACAGTTCTCCACCTGAGTCCACAACAAAGCGGACCCCGTCAATTGTAACCGAGGTCTCGGCGATGTTGGTAGAGATGATGCACTTTCTCACAGCAGGAGGAGCAACGTCAAACACCTGAACAACGCAACCAGTCAAGAGTTAGCACTCATAAATGATCTCCGTATGAAACATATTCTGATCACGCCCACGCTCACCAGACCTTGTCCTGCTGAGCGAGAGAGAGGGTGCTGTGCAGCGGCAAGACTATCCAGCGGCGGGTGTGCGTGGCGTAAACCTGACAGGCCTCCTGGATGGTGCCGATCTCTGCTACGCCGCTGAGGAAGAGCAGCAGGTCCCCACGCTCTTCTGGGGGGTAACGCTGGTCGATGCCCTGCAGAATGCGCAGGTACGGCCTGGGGTCCAGTTTCTCTGAGCGTGAGGGCTGCTCCTCAGGGGGAATAGGCTGGTATATTACCTGGGTGCAAGACACAGGAAGAACAGCTGATTCCCGAGGGCAGCTCCAATGCAGCACGTGGCATTACTGTTGTCTGCGTCCTACCTGGATGGGGAAGAGCCTGCCTGGTACCTGCAGCACCGGGGCACTGTGGAAGTATTCAGAGAAGAGCTTGATGTTGATGGTGGCCGACATGAGGATGAGACGGAGGCCCGGGCGGTCGGCCAGCAGAGAGCGCAGCACACCCAGGAGGAAGTCGCAGTGCAGATGTCTCTCGTGGACCTCGTCCACGATCACCACCTCGTACTGATCCAGGTTCTTGTCCTGCTGGATCTGTCGCAGCAGCAGCCCCTCGGTCAGGAAGAGCAACTTGGTGGCCGCCGTCCGAGAAGTCTCGAAGCGGATCTGATACCCAACCTGAAAATGTAGGAATACGTTTGGTGAGTGCTAGAATCAAGATCATCTTACAGCAGCAACATCAGTTCTAACTGATTCTGTCAGAGGTTTTACAGTTTTGACACAGCCGCTTCCAGAAGCATTCATATCCTTATATTATAGGGATATTATGTGACAGACCAACACAATCTATGGCGTTTTATGAGATCCTTTAAATATGATGAATAAAAACCAGTCGAAAAGTTGTAAAATCTATCCTGTAACAAAAAGGAAGGAGGTGGAGTGAAACCACGCTTACTTGTTCCTGTGGCATAATTTGTGCAAAAAGGATGAAAATGATGCACTTTTTGTGTTGGTTAATCTCATAAAAACTCAATAAAACACATTGAGGTTTGGGGTTTTCTATGTACTTTTTGATGAGATTTGCTTCCAAACGGGTGCATTTAAAAACAATAGAATCCATTATTTTTCAGCTGAGTTAGAATAAAGGCTAAATGATGAGAGAATAAAGCTAATATGGGCCTTTTTATTAATCTGATGTGAAGTATTTTACTCATGGCACTTTTTGAAGGCATACTTTGTGATGTGTTAGATAATTATATTTTCTTATGTTATGAAAACTTTCCTTTTTGACAAGGCTTCTAGTTAGAGTGGCTTACTGTGCTCCAATCTGCATTGTTTGTTGTTATTTCATCATTTATTATCTTGTTCTCTATTATTTTTTTCTTCATAGCAGGTGTTCTGTTAGCTGTGACATCATCAGGGGAGGCAAATCATCCTCTATTACCATCTAACATAGAAAGTACTCCTGGGTCAATGTGAGCTTCTGCGCTGTCTGTGTCTCTGCTCTGTCTTCTCTAAGCCCCAGTGGGTGGAGGCAGATGAGCGTTCACACTGAGCCTGGTTCTGGTTCTGCTGGAGGTTCTCCTCCCTGTTAAAGGGGAGTTTTCCTCTCCACTGTCACTTCATGCATGCTCAGTATGAGGGATTGCTGCAAAGCCATCAACAATGCAGACGACTGTCCACTGTGGCTCTACGCTCTTTCAGGAGGAGTGAATGCTGCTTGGAGAGACTTGATGCAACCTGCTGGGTTTCCTTAGAGAGGAAACTTTCTGATCAACCTGGAGAATCTGATGGAATCTGACTTTGTGTGAAGTGTTGTGAATTGCCGCTATATGAACACAATTTAATACAATTATGATAAATACAGGCTCCTGTCTTTGGCCTTCCAGGACTAACCTTTGACCCGTACTGGTTGAGGCTCTCGAAGCTGACCCTCTTGGCGAGTGAAATGCAAGCGATGCGGCGGGGCTGGGTGCAGGCGATGTGGGTGAAGCCCGCCGAGAGCAAATACTGGGGCACCTGGGTGGATTTCCCACAGCCGGTGTCGCCCGCCACCACAACCACCGGGTGAAGCCGCACCAGCTCCACGATCCGATCCCGGTACTGAAAGATGGGCAGGTTCTTTTGCTCCCGGCGAAGCTTGGCGAGTTTCCCAAAGCTCTGTTTCTGGCTGAAGTCCAGGAAGTGGAGCAGAGCCAGGCGGCAGTCAGAGACCTCCTGTGGCCCTGGTCCCGAGGATCTCTGTCTCCTCGTGGGATCTGCCTTCCCCATGCGCTGCTCGACGTCTCCGGTACACACGGATACGTTGATCCGGTACCGAGCGTCGTATTCTCTAGGAAGCCCCAAATCCACCTTTTCGTGGCCAGTCCTTTTCCTTTCTTTGACCTCATCTCTGGCTCCAGAGCCAGACATGTCCCTCTTTGCTTTAAATCGCTGGAAACGGTCAAAGAAAGCCCAGAACTCTCTGTGCTCGGAGGACCCGGCCTGGATGTAGTCCTGTTCACGGAAAAAGATCTGGTCCATCTGGGCCCGGCTCTCCGGACTGTCCCAGTCCCAGCTCCGTCCGTCTCTCCTCCCGTCCCTGTCCATGTTTACTGGAAGTTATCCACAGCAGACTGGAAGCATTTCTCCCACAGTCAACAAAGCCAGATTCTTAAAGCCGCTGCATCGCAATGAACGACAAGCTAACGAGCTTTCAACCCAAATAAATCGGTAATATTTAACTGTTGTTTACTCAAAACAAACAAAATACGACTCCTACACATCCAGATACGCGGCTGCATGTGATAATACTTAAAAAATAATTTTTATTGACTCGGAGAAAGCACTAACTGAGAAATAACAAACCAAAACATAACGTAAACAGCGACTAATGGGGAACAATGATGCGGTAGGACCTCTTCCGGTCCGTGCTTCAAAACAATCCGTCGCTCGCCGGAAGGAACGAGTATCTTGCTTTAGGTCAATGAAGAAATGTAAGGCGTAAGATTTTTGTTTGTTTTATAAATATATTGACCCGCGATCAAAAAAATAAACTCTGCTTCTAGTAATTACTTTGCACAAAACTCAATAAAATATACACCATTTTAAACTTTGTAAAAAAAAAAAAAAAAAAGAAAAAAAAAAGGTTTATGTCATTTTTGTTAACCAGGTGAAATTAGCAACCTGAGTCTGGCTTGATTTACCACTGCAGGGTTGAGTTATGAGTTTCATCCAAAATCCTGAGTTCGATTCCACTAATGGACTTATGTCTAGCGGTAATACTTCCGAACTGTGGGTTTGAACCAGTAACCAATTGATAAGCAAATATGTTGTTGTTAAACTCAGCATTTGTTCAATTCAGCAGTTAAAATTATTAGATTAAGAAAATTAAACTAAATTTCTAATTTGACACAATTAAAATAATCTCATTTGAATAACTAAATTTACACCTGATATACAAGCCTGCATAAAATCATACTTGTCTATATTGATGTTGAGAAAGCAAGAAGGTAGTGACAGTAGTTTGATATTCTTTGAAATCCCCCCTTTCCTTTGATGAATAGCCAATCTGGCCATCTCAGCGCAACGTGGTCAAATTCTGCTAAAAGTGGATTCCCCAAATTGCCCTTTGAAAGTACGCACCTAAATTACGTGTGATTAAATTATGCGCACCTGAGTCAAGTGCAAGGTGACGCAGCAATCCCCGAAGCACTGCTCGTCTATGTCGTTAAGATTGAGCAAAATAGCCCGAAACACAACTACTAACTCTAACTAACTACTAACTCTCCTGTTGATTTTATTTGGGACATTTTGGTACGGGCGGAAGGACATTAAACGCAATTGCACACGTTTTGAAGGCTGGACGCCCCTTGCTCCGAGGGAAGAGATAGGAGAGATTTAGGTGAGAGCGTGGAGGCACAGAAACACAGGACATTAATATATGATGCAGAAATTATTCAGAATTAATAAAAAATAAACTTATAAAGAGATTTTGGTATTTCAGACTGCATTAACGGATCTATTTTCTGATCCATCGTGCGGCCATGACTGTTTCTGAATGAAGCTGCTCTTCCCTCTTACCAGACCAGACTCTGGGAGGCGCTGTTGTGTTTTCTTAGCGTGACTTGGCCTAAAGTAGAATTATGTTACACCAAAAGTTACGCCAGCAGTGCGAACATAAAAATGTTAATTAATTTCCGGTCCCATGTTTTTGTCAAAAAAAGTTCCTGTTCCATTATGATTATTATAGAAATATAGACATCACAGAATAGGACAGCTGGTACCGTTTATTGTGTAATGTAAATGTAAAAGAATAAATATTTAAACCAAACTTTTTCTGGTGGCTTTTTTACTTTGTAAATTAAATGAAAAGTAATATTTAACCTGTGCTGTAATGATTATTATTAGCAGTAGTTTAGGAGGTCAGGGACATTTTTGACAAAAACCTGGCACCGGATATTATTTTACATTTTTATGTTCGCATTCCTGGCGTAATGTTTGGTGCAACATCTTCTCTTTTAAGCCGAGTCAAGCTATGAAAAAGCAACAGCGCCTCAGAATAAAACAGAGTCACAAAATACGGTGGTCACAGAATATGGTGTAACACTGGTACAAGGTTCTGGCTTACAGGATTACTATTGCAACAACACATTATCAGTAGGGTAAAACTAACCTGTCTCACGACGGTCTAATCCCAGCTCACTATATTGAGTTCTACTGTTCTTCAATTATGCATTATGTGTTGTCATTTCTGCTTTAACTTTCTGTTCTCTCTCTTTTCTCTTCATAGTAGGTACACCTGGTCTGGCGTTCTGTTAACTGTGACATCATCCAGAGAAGACGGATCACCCGCTACTACCATCTAATGTAGAACAGATTACTAGATCAATGTGTGCTTCTGTGCTTTTTTGTTTCTCTTGTTGTGTCTCTGTTCTGTCTTCTGTAACCCCAGTCGGTCGAGGCAGATGACCGTTCATACTGAGCCCGGTTCTGCCGGAGGTTTTTTTTCCCGTTAATGGGTGGTTTTTCTTCCCACTGTCGCTTCATGCTTGCTCAGTATGAGGGATTGCAGCAAAGCCATGTACAATGCAGATGACTCTTCCTGTAGCTCTACGCTTCCCCAGGAGTGAATGCTGCTTGTCGGGACTTTGATGCAATCAACTGGTTTCCTTATATAGGACATTTTTGACCAATCTGTATAATCTGACCCAATCTGTATAATATGATTGAACTTGACTTTGTAAAGTGCCTTGAGATGACATGTTTCATGATTTGGCGCTATATAAATAAAATTGAATTGAATTGAATTGAATTAAATTCTGTTACGCAGTACCGGACCGTACCGGCTTACTGTCACCCCTGGTTGTACATAGCTAGCTCTAGTTTTCGCTAACTGGTCATCGTTTTTCTCAAGCAGCTTTGTTTAGTTTTCTCTATTCTCTATTCCGTTTTTCAACAATTACGTCACAGTGTTTGCTTTAAAGCTGCTAAACAAGCTTAATAATAGCTTCTAGCTCCTGTTCCGTGACACATCACGGGGTCAACAGAACTATCGTGGGGAGAAAAGGAGCTTTGGCCTGCGGTGCCAAATTCGGACAACATTACATGATTTAAACACACGATATGAGTCAAATCCGGATCTACAGCCTACCGAAAATTAACTACAAAGTGCGCTCTCTCATCTCTCTGGACATTTTCTTTGATTTCCGTGAGGGGACTGTGCTGATACGTCATGTCACGCAATGGATTGTGAGATACCTTAAGGCTTCTTAGTGCCAGTAAGGGACGTTGCGTGGTTTCTAGGCAAAATTAGCCACAGAAGGGAGCATACAAGCTACTTTTCCAACCTCCTTCCTCACTGACTCCACTATTCGGACAGCACTTATCATGGCGACTGCTGACACACTTCCACTTTAACTAAAAGAGTCCTTGCTCTATGACGAATTCGGACTGAGCCAAGGTCAGTGACTTCCAACCTACCAATTTTGTCAATCCGGCATTTTTATTTGTAGTCCAAGCTGAAGGATGCTGAAGCTAGAAGTGGAAAAGTCAAAAAGTTCAATTGTTAGGCGTATTAACCCACACAATTCATTATACCACGGTCCCCCAGCAGACTACAAAAATGGCTGAATGGGGTGGAGTTTAATGCGTTGCTTTCAGAAGCACCTCCGAAGAGGTAAACCATTCAGAGGTTACTAATATTATTCACCGGATCATGCAGTAATGGAGCCTCTAACTCAATAATGCTTACCCAGAAGGTTTTTCAAAATTTATTATAAGACATCTGATATTAAAAACACATTTAAAGTCATAGTTAGAATGCAGGAACTGTTAGATGACCTTTACAATTTTCAAGCTAATAAAAATTTGTATATTTCTCTAGAATTAAAATATCACATGATGGAAACAATCGAAAGAGTACAAATTAGAGATTTTCTTGGAATTTCTGTGAAACCTTCAATAACCAATACATAGGGGGAAAGATCAAATGAGCGAGAGCTCAATCAGCTTTTATTTACACTATTCATAAAACCTGCTCTCATACGTACATTTGTGTAACAACAGTGCCTAAAGACTATGTACAATGCTTCTCTGAAGCATAGTAAAAAAAAAACAAAAAAAAAACAATAAAATATTTATTTGCGTACAAAACAGTTAAAGGAGCGATAAGTAATAATGACACATAGTGTTTCAAATCGGAACACACACACATTTCCTGCTGTTTTCTGCTGTGAAAGCCCACATAAGTTTTACTTTCACTGGACAGGTCTATTATATATTCTTTTTTACTTCCTGTCCTCTTTTCTTACTGGCTTCCATGTCTGCAGGATGCTACTCTTTTGCCAAAATAAAATACCAAATGCTGTGCTCTGTTCTGGAAACCATGGGAACTCTTATATAATTGGCTCAGGAACCAGGAAGTAAACACGGGCTACACTCTCAACCAAAGTAGTTCCACACCGTATCTCTACATTTGAAAGAAGAAAAAAAGTGACTAAGACACTGTTGATGGAGAGGACTGATTGTTTATAGGGAGTGTTACTACAATCCCAGGTGAGAAATTAAAACGATTAAGGTTGATTTTAAAGTAAATTTCTTACTTATTGCTCCTTTAACCAATCGCCACCTTCATAAAAAATGATCACAGTTAGCTTAAAAGGCATACACTTGCTGTAAAAGCAAAAAATGTCTACGCCACCAATGATACAACCACAAGTAATGTTCACTGAATCCGCAGGATGGGTGGTCAGACTGGAGTTTTACTTATACAATAATCCAAGTCAGTAGTTTATAGCTTTAATTATTTTGTCCGATATCGTTGCAGTGAACTAGACTCCCGTCATCTCTTTGATCCAGCCACGAAAGTCTGAGACTGTCGTGTAGACGCCTGGCCTGTTCTTGAGAGCGCATCCATCCCCCCAACTCACCACTCCTGCCAGGAACATACGACCGTTTTCTGGGCTGGACAGAGGTCCACCAGAATCTCCCTAAAAAAAAAAAAAAAAAAGGAAATGCAGATATGGTTAATCTGTTATAACCAGGTCATAATATGTAGGCAATGGGAGTGTAACAAATACTCCTGACACAATATTTTATAATAAAAAAAAAAAAAAAAATATTTTCTTGTTTGCGTAGCGGCTCCCAATGACAGTCTGGATGTAAATTCATTATGGAAAGTAAACGTGAGGCAAGGTTTTGAGACCTTGATATGAAGGTGGATACTTTATGCTCCATCAGTGTTTGAGACTCTTACTTTGAAGTAATAGGTTCTCAAGCTACCCTGTGGTTTTCACAGAGACAACTGATAGACTGCTTGTCTGATTGCCTAAAATCAGTAAAATCATCAGTTTGGCAGTTTTTCAGGAAAAATAAATACCAATAACGGACAAGATATGAACATATAAATGTAGGCATTTTGAGAATACTGCAACTGGCTAACTGTTAGATGCTTAAGGTGCCAAAATTGGCATTTTTCTTTATAGCTTCTCATCAAGGCTAGCTGTGTGAAATACAAAATACGTGGACAGATCAAACCTGAATTTGATTATTCTGCATTGAAAACTGATATTTAAAAAAAAAAAAAAAAAACAGCTTGAGATTTAAAGCTGTGATTACAATTATTAAACCCTCACTGCAAATTTAGTTTGTTGGCAAAATTTGAAACAGCTCAGGAGATTGCAATAAATAAATTGCACAATAACTTTAAAGTACTTCAACTTAAGTAAATATTACAAGGATTTCTTCTAAATGCAACACTAATTCATACTTTTAACCATTTCTTCCATCTCAAAATTAAAACATACAGTTATCCTAAGTATATCTCGAAGGGGGTTGCATGGCGGAGGAGGTGGTATTACTGTTGCCTTGCAGCCTGAAGAGCATAGGTTTGAATCCTGGCCTGGGGTCTTTCTGCATAGAGTCTGTGCAGGTGTGGGTTCTCAGTGGGTACTCCAGTTTCCACCCATATTCTAAACACATGACTTTGAGGTTAAATGGTCTCTATTAACCACCTGTAGAAGGTCATTGCAGCAAAAAAAAAAAAAAGGTTGAATAATTACGTAACAACAGTACTCATTAAAAGTGGTGATTTGTAGAGTTAGTTGTACTCAGTGTTATATAAAGTACTGAAATCTCGGAGTCAAGTAAAAGTATAAGTACCTCTCCAAAATATGACTTTGGTAAAAGTCCAAGTCACTGACTGAAATGTTACTTGAGTAAAAGTCTTAAAGTATCTGAAATGTCTTGTACTTAAGTATGAAAATTACTGTAAAAATAGATGTACTCAAGTAATGTAATAAAAAGTAAAAGTAAAAAGTAAAACAAAGCCAATGCAGTTTGAACGACCTTTTTTAGATTTTGGTAAACTTTGAAAGTCTAATTCACTTAAAATAATATAAACAAGTTAGAAAAATTTAGACCAAGTTTAGACAGAAAACACAACCTTTCAGTTTTCCTTCTTCAAATAAGGTCAGTGCTATATACTTTAAAACTGCACACAACCAAGTGCAGGCATAGGGGTTGTATACTAAGAACATAGTTAAGTGATAAACCAGGCTTAGTTAACCTACAGGAAGTGGTAAACCTGCTAATAAATACACCTGCAGGCTGACAGCTTTGCTAGGGCCCGGGACAACAGGCTTTTTGGGGCCCCCCTCTACACCTGCCGCCACCACACCACAACCACAACCACACCCACACACCAAAAATTCAACTTAACTGTATACTTCATGTCCTTGAAATCTCTGCATTTTATATTTTCAACCCATTTATTGAATTTAGTGCACTAGTTGATCTTTTCTTCATAAGAGAACAGCAAGCACTGCAGCCAAAATTAGGCTTTTTTGACCTGCTGTATATTAGCCAGTCCCTAACAATTTTTCCCTTCCATTGCAGGAGGTAGAATATGTTAGATACTTAGGGAATTCTCTGGCCTCTGAATCTGCTGGCGGTTCATTTTCCATTGCTGAGAAATGCTTCGTATTTTGCCATAAACACACAACATTTTTGTTGGCCATAACGCAGGATCACCGAAATTAACGCTGTGATCCGTCTCTGAGCCACTACGCTCAGACTATCTGATCGGGCAGTAAGCCCCTCCACCTGCACTCTGTCTCCTCCTCAAACACACGCTGCTCCCTAGACCTGTTCCTGACTCCTACTCAGCAGTCAGGAAGAGTTTCCCCTCTTTTAGTGCAGATAATGTTGAGTTTCTTAACTGGGAATAGTTTCGTAGTCTAGTATTAATTGTGGTGACGGCAGTAACCCAGTATGAATCCAAAATTAAATCCCGCGATCCAAGCACGCACTCACATGCACGCGCACACACATGCAATAGAAACAGCCAATCAGGAAGAGGGAAGGCGGAATTTAAGGCAGCAAAACCAATGAGAGTGGAGTTAAGGGGGGTGCCTACCTTGTTAATCAAAGGCCCGGTACGTTAGTGATTGGCTGCGTGGAGCCCCCGCTTGCGCATAGCGCATATCAAAAAAGTACTCCAAAATATACTTAAATATAGTAGTGAAGTATTTTTACTTCGTTGCTATACAACACTGTTTATACTGAGCTACTTAATTCACTTAATTTGTTCATTGGAAACAGCAGCTAGTTTAAATATTTTACGGATAAATCAAATTTGCACTGTGTGTTGAATAACTTTAGGTGCAAGTGTAAGAATCATATTTCAAAAAATATTATTTTTTGCCATTAGGAAAATCCCAGTATTTGATTTCTTTCTAGCACTCTCCTAATGGCCTATTCCATTTCTTTCATGCCATTTCTAACTTTTTAAACAATACTGTTACTGTTTATTTATAACTAGAATTAAAATTAGAATATACTGTATGCAACGTAATTAACTAAATTATTATAATAAATTGGATCCATTTTGTAAAGAGGTTTGAGGCATTTGTTGTGAAGCTGCACAACATAGACCAACTGAAATAAATGACAATTCAATGTAAAAAGGAAGGAAAATGATAAAAAACATCCCAAAAATGAAAAATAGATCATGAAAATCAAAGTAAAAGACAAAAAAAAGCTCCTTACCTGACAAGCATCCACTCCTCCCGCAAGTACTCCAGCACAAAGCATCCGTGATGTGATTTGACCTCCCATTAAAGTGTTACACTCAGATCTGCTAATGATTTGCACCGAAGCTTTCTGAAGTTTATTTGCAGCTATTCCTAAAAAAAAAAAGAAAAAGGAATGATTCATTAGAAACCACTATATATATATATATATATATATATATATATATATATATATATATATATATATATATATATATATATATATATATATATATATATATATATATATATATATATATATATATATATACACACACATACATACACACACTTAATACAGGATGCAAATAAATGCAAAAATAAAGTTAGAGATAACTTCCTAAAATGATACCTTTATCAAACAAATTGCCTAAAATGATTGTTTACACTGCATTTGTTGGTATCAAAGGTCTACTGAGAAACTGGTGGTTGACTGCAATAAAACCGCTGTTACATCACATCCACTCCTGATGTGACTAATTAATGACTAATCATGACAGGAAGCCAGGAAATCCAGATTTTCAGTTATTTTGTTTTATCATCTTAAAGTTTAGCTCTTAAATTTTTATTGAGTCATTTGTATTTTTCTTTATTCTTTCTTGATTTTGTAATTGCTGCTTTGCCGTAGTAAAGGTGGTAAAAAACACATTGCCCCAGCTAAAGTCTTTAAAATCGGATGCTCTTTAATTATTATTTACACCCTTAAATTAGTCATTTAATTTAATACATATGGACAAAAAATTTACAGCATGAGAAATTATTTGAGCTCATTGGAATGTATTCCTGTGTACTCACCTCCCTCTCTTGTTAGTCCCCATCCTGTGACCCACACATTGTGACCGGCCGGAAAGTTTTGTTGGGCGTCTGGTAAGCAGATGGGCTGGATGTAGTTAGAGTAGCTGACGGGACTGTCGAGCTCCATCAGGGCGATGTCATTGTCATTGGTGGTGTGGCTGTAACTAGGGTGAGATATGATCCGCTTCAGGCTGTTCCTCACGACAGGATACCAGGTCTTCTGCTGGTCATGAAGGCCGAGGTAAACATCCCAACCCGTAGCATCTGACATTCTGAAAACAAACAAGGAAGCAGATTATTCCTAATCTCTGATCATTTCTGGGGTTTCAATCAGATTAAATGGCAAACGAATAAGCACAACTGTATTTTAGCGAAAGTGAAAAATTATTTCAGAGACTTTTCTTTCAGACTGTTTTCCAATGGTAAAAATAAACCAGCAAAAAAAATAAAATAAACAAACAACTAAGGATTTATAAAGTTGAATAATGGAAGCAACTCAAGAACTGTTTTGTTACTTTTTAACACTACCATGTTATACTAATCTTACATCCAGAAAAAAAATCTCTGCTACTGACAGGTGGTGCAAACTCATAATTTAGATTAAAAATTGCACTTAAGGGTGTGCTCCGATGGCACAGTGTTAGTGAGCACGACCCGTGTATTTGGGGCCTTAGTCCTTGACGTGGCTGACCTGGGTTCGATTCCGGCCTGAGGTTCTTTACTATATGTCTTCACCCCTCTCTTAAACCCTCTTTCCTGTCAGCCTACTTTGAAAAAATAAATAAAAATGAGCCCCCCCCCACCCCCCAAAAAAAAAAAAACAAACTAGAAAAAGAATATAAAAATATATATATAAATTTCACAAAAAACCCAACAACAACTTTGGATCTCAAAATACAGGAAATAAATTAAACCCCAAAATCCAGCTGTGTTTATAAAGGCATCTGGAATGGATGTTTACATATTCGGTTAAAACCAATGACTGTGAATGCAATCCTACACAATGCAATCACCTCCATTCTCAACAGGAGAGGGAATATTTAAAGAAAGAGATTAAAGAATAAAAGCTTCTATACCTTTTCATACACAAATTTCCACAATTCTGAGTGAACAACCTTTATGCATAAGCCAAAGTCTGCTACAGACTGTGTGGAAGGATGGACAGGTGGGCTGATGTTTGGATGGAGGAACTGTCAGATGGATAAATGGATGGAGAGATTGAAGAACACTGCTATGCTTTAAAGGTTCCATAACAAGCACAGAAGATTTTTGTATAGTAATTCAGACATTAATCATGTTCATAATAGAGCAGGGAATACCAACTGGACTCGTAGATGTTATTTTGGTGCGCTCAGCAATATAAACAGGAAGACTTGGCAAGAGTCTGTGTCAATTTGTGCTGTAATTTCAAACCCATGCGTTGACATTTTGCCCTCTCCTATTACAGACAAACCAATCTGTATCCATGTCCTTAAACTATGAAGTATGAAATTATTTACAATTTAGTCATGCATTGATCTCATAATTTATTTGTATATTTATACTACAATCCATTCCCATAGGTTTTGGTTCTGATGTGTTTGGGCCTGGTGGTTCTTGTAAAATAGAACCAGAATAAAAAAGGGAATAAATAAGAGGCAATTGACCACGGGTGCAGTGAGCTGTGCCTAGAGTAAAATCTTTAAGTAGCCAATTAGAAACCAGCATGAAGTCAGATAGAAGCCAAAAGGTACATACTCATGTGCCCATCGCCCCCGCATTGAAACATTAAAACTAGCAGGCATACACAAAAGATAACCGCAAATAAATGTGTCTCGCCCAGTGAACGCTGGAGATAGGCACCAGTAACCCCCCCAACCCCATGAGGGATTAAGTGGGTTAGAAAATTGATGGATGGATGGATGGAAATAAATGTATTTTATGCATAATTGAGACATCATTTATTTGATATTCTGTTGCAGTTTTGCAAACAAAATGAAAAAGAGCTGCAAATAAATCCACAAAAAAAAAACCAAGGACTGGACTGTTTCCAGCTTAAGTATTAGCTAGCTGTCAAAGTTGTGAGGGCAGCATAACTCATATTTAAGGATATAATTTCACTATGGCTACTTAGATTTCTTCTATTAGGACTTCATTTCATCTCTCCTTACAGCTATATTTATTATCAAGCTCAAAGGCTAAAGTGTGTTGCGTGGCCAGCTGTTAGAAAAAGGTATAAACTGAAACTTTACTTGTTTTGTCCGTCATCTTGCACACAGTGGGCAGCAGTGACCAGCCATGTCTCACTGATGAGGGACGCTCCGCAGACAGCTCCGAGACCTTTGAACTGGAGGCTGACTTGCCATGGAAACTCTCCTTCATCCGTCTCCTTTCCACCCACAATACGGTTACTCAAAGAGATTTTTTTCTTCCCACAGTCTGCAAAACAACAAAAAGACGGTAACAGGAAGGCCAGTGGCAACAGTCTAAATGTGAAAACCGGTTTGGTTAAGAAGGCCACGAAGAAGGGGGAGGAGCTTCATCTCAGACATGTTTTATTTATGACATACCACAGTTCTCATCAGACCAATAATAATAATAATAATAATAATAATAATAATAATAATAATAATAATAATAATAATAATAATAATAATAATAATAATAATAATAATTACAAGTTTATTTATTAAGTGCTTTCAAACAAAGTTCCGAACAGTAGGTGGTAAAAACAGCAAAACAAGGAGTAAAGAAAACACAAATTGAAAACAGAGCCTAAACATAAACAACAACAAGGAAACACCAAAAATAAAACAACTTAAGTTTAGGCATCAAATCAAGCCGCATGAGATAAAGTGAAGAAGTGGGTCTTTAGCTTGGCTTTAAAAACCTCCGCAGAACATGCCTGCCAAATGTCTACAGGGAGATTGTTCCACAAAGATGGGGCAGCAAAGGAAAACGCACGCTCCACTACTATTTTCCTTTTAGCCTTTCTTTTTGGAAGATCCTTGCCCTGAGATCAAAGGGCATGAGGTGGATTGTAATGGTGCAAAAGGTCAGAGAGATAAGAAGGCGCCATATAATTTAGTGCCTTGTAGGTGAGCAGCAAGATCTTTAAATCAGATCAAACCTGACAAGGCAACCAGTGGGATATCAATACTGGAATAATATGCTCATATTTCCCAGTCTTGTTTAAGATGCGAGCAGTCGTGTTTTGAACCATCTACAGGTCTCTAAAACCTTTCCTTGGTAACCCGGACAAGAGAGCATTACGTAAATCAATGCGAAAAGATACAAATTCATGAATCAGAACCTTGTCTGATTTTGTTGCTGTTCCTAGGATGCATTTGTTGTTTTTGCATTTGTATGTGAGATCAGTGCATTTCAGATCAGCCTCTGGGGAGATAAAAAAAATAACTATATCTACAGATAACACCCCTCATAACTTCTTGCTTTGTGGTGAAAACACTAACCTGATTTTAACATTGCCACAAATGTAGAATATTTTTCAAAGAGAATTTTAACATTTACCCACTAACTGTTTTTCATATTAAAACTACACAATTTGATGCATTTTTTGTCTTTTTTGTGATAAGCCAATACATACATTGAAATAAAAAGCTATATGAAATATTTTTTTAAATAAAGATCTTAAAAGTGTCGTATGCTTTTTTAAGAATCCTAATTTAATACTTATTAGAAACCACCTTTTGCAACAATTACAGAAGAAAATATTTTGCTGCAACACTGCTGCAGGTTTATATCCTACTTAAAGGACAGGGACTTTTTTGTGTCAGTAGGTAACTTTACATCAGAGACGACTAAAATCACATGTGGGGTTCCCCAAGGGTCCATCCTGGGCCCCCTTCTATTTAATATCCACATGCTAGCTCTAGCTCAGATAATAAAATACAACATCAGCTACCATAACTATGCAAACGACACCGAGCTCTGTTGCATCACTTCCTGTTTGCAATAAGGCGTATTGCGTCACTTCATGTTTTCTGTTGCTGCAGTGTGGATTGTGTTTAGGTGTTCTAGACTCTCTCGTTTTTATCTTTAATATATCTTTGCTGTGACATCTGTTTCTAATACATAAGCACTTTTAAAACATTCTCTGTTGCTGCACTTCACGTTTGGGAATTCCTCGTGTTTCACACAGTTTGCTTTTCTCTGCGTGGTAAGAGGTCTCTACCCTAAACTTTAGCTTTAGCCTAGCTTTAGCCTCACAATGGCTTCCTCCCCTGTGCCTTCATCACCTTCTCCATCTCTGTCTAAGTCTCCCCCTATCCCCTGCTCTCTGTGTCAGATTTCTAGTTATTCCTCTGCCTCCTTTAGTGATAATGGTACATGTTATAAATGTAGTGTTTTTGTAGCTCTGGAGGCGAGGGTGTTAGAATTGGAGAACCGGCTCCGGGGTGTTGAAAAACCAGCTGAGAGCCGCCCCTTAGCTAGCGCGGAACCACATGGGCTAACTTCACGTAGCGGTCCTCCAGCAGTACCCGAGCAGCCGGGTAACCAGGCCGGCTGGGTGACGGTTTGTGGGAAGCATAGCTCTAGATTCCAGACCCAAGGTCACCACCAACCCGACTGTGTTTCTAACAGACTTTCCCCACTCAGCGACTCACCCACTGAGAAGCCAACTCTGGTAATTGGCAGCTCCATAGTCAGAAACGTGGCACTAGAGACACTAAGAACCATAGTCAAATGCCTGCCAGGGGCAAGAACGAGCAACATCAAATTCTTCATGAAACTGCTGGCTAAGGATAAGCGTAAATACAGTGAGATTGTTATTCCCGCTGGCGGTAATGACACCCGGTTATGCCAACTGGAGGTCACTAAAGTTAGTGTTGCTTTTGGTGTGACTTTGCTAAAATAATGTCGGACAAAAAACAACAACAGCATCAGCTACTATAGCTACGCAAATGACGCACAGCTCTACATCACCATGTCACCAGGTGACTATAAACCCTTTCAAGCTCTGAGTAAATGCTTGGTTTTAGAAGAAACCAATGCATGGATGTGCCAAAAATTCCTTCAATTGAATAAAAATAAAACTGATGTAATAAATTTTGGACCAATAGAGGAGCGATCAAGAGTTAGCACACAGTTTCAGCTGCTTCAGCTAGTAACCACAAATCAGGCCCCGAAGTCTGGGTGTAGTGATGGACTCAGACCTGAAACTCCAAAGGCATCTAAACACAATTACAAGGTTAGACTTGTAATAAACTTCCCTTTTATATCATATTAACTTACAGGTTTATTGTTACTATCAAGTACTCTGGGCGTGGGCTGCCTAAAAGTTCACACATACTCGGGTGTACTGTGCGCATACTGTAAACTGCATGGACCCCGCGCTGACTCATCACCTTTTACCCTCTGTCGTAGGATTGACAGAGCCTCCTCCGTTAATCCTACGACAGAGGAGGCAATTTAACTTTAATTAAATTGGAGTGCATAGCCTCAAGGAGAAACGAAGAAGTCCCCCCACCCTTTCTGTTGACAAACGAGGTGCAATATCTTTCCTGCTTTGACCAAGCAGATCACAAGGACTAAGATCGCCACTCCGCGCAGATGGGGCAAGGCGACGCATCTCCAACCGCCGCTGAAGCCGTCAAGACGTAGCAAGGAGCTACTGGCCTTTTGCGCTGAGCCGCACTATGTCCCTGGGCTGTTCTCCTGACTGGGAGCATCAGAAGGGAAGGAACTTTGTTTCTTATAGAGAAATCGATACTTGCCTGGACAGATGTTTTTAGAAGTAGGTTTTTAATGCTGATGTTTTACTCCAAAGGGAGTTTGTTGAATATTTACATTGTGTGACTGAATTCAGGTGATAAGCTGTTGTACTTTAATTTGGTTTCTGTGGAATATCATAAAGCTCCAATCTCTTGTCCTTTCTTCTCTTCTCTCTCTCCTTTTCTCTGTTTCTTGGGTTTCCCGTGGATTTTGCTTGAAGCTAATGCATTGTGTTAGTGTGGTGAGATGGTGTTCTACCCTTCCCACTTTGTGTACCAGGTGCAGTTGGAGACGCACCTTTGATTGAGGGGCGTGGCAGACGTTTTTCCTTTTCATTCTTAGGGACTAGGTAGTATGCCTGAAGTCTAGCGTTTTTTTTTTTAAATGAAATGGTTTTATAGAATTGTTAATAAAATATAGATTTTTATACAGAATTTGATCTGTGTACATGTTCAATGATCCTTCCCCGTGGCCTTGTTGCGTTTTAAATAAAACTTTTCCAATTACTCCCCCCCCCCCCGAATCATCCTTTAGTTAGCAACACAAATGTACACAGAGATTTTTCCTTTGCTTGTGATTAATGATTAGTGATTCCAATTGCAATTATATATTGTGGTTATTAACCTTCACTGGTGGCTAACCTAACTCCGTTTCACAACTGGTTAAACAGCCATCTTTTATGATAAATAAGGTTAATAATTGCTAATTGATAGGCCCAATTGCTAGTTAGAATCATTAAAGGCTGGTAGCCTTTTTGAAAAAAAAATTTGTTGTTGCTTACCTTTGACTAGAATAACATTAAAATATCCAATTATAACTAATAATATTCATAATCAAATAGGTATAATTGCGAAACAGTTAATTTTTGGAAGAAGTAATTTGTAACTATGACTAGTTACTTTTTTAAGTAATTTGCCCAACACTGACAACATCAATAAAATATACTAATAAGAATGAATGTTGATGCTGTTTAATAGTTCCTGGCATTTGAGGGCCACTTTTGCCAAAAACAAGTAGTTTGAATGTAATGAGAGTAAATAACATACTGCAGTTTGTCTCATCACTCCCGTCTCCGCAGTCATCCCGGCCGTCACATGTGAGGTTTCGGCTGACGCACCGCTGATTGTTGCAAGGGAACTGATTTGAACAGGCTGTGGACGACACCGTGAGTGTAAAAAAAAACAAAAGAAATATCTTGTAGAAGAATCAATCCACAATTACTCATACTTTAAAGTTTCAGATCATTGAAAAATGTTTACTATTGGATAATATAAGTAAATATAAACAAGACTTTTCAAATGATCTCTGTCATTAAAAACTAATGTATCTTTTCTGCCAAAAGGTGAAATTCTGAAACTCTTTGGTCAATTTTTGTCCTTTTCAATTGTGCTATATAAACGAGTTGGATGCCTACAAGGAAGGAAGGACACAGCGAAGGAAGAAAACGAAAAAAGGAAACAAAGGAGAAGGGGGGGGGGGGGGGGGGAAAGAGTCGAAGGAAAGGAAGAAGGGATGATGAAGAAAAAAAAAGTGACAAAGGCAAAGAAAGAAAAAAAAAGTAAAATGTTCCTTCTTCACACAGTTTATAATCAATAAAAGAATCTTAAGGTAAAAAGGCACAGTTAAAGCTATTTTGAAAAAATATATGAATTTATAAACAAAGTCATTTGTTGAGACAAAGGTTACTACTAAAAGTTTGTACATACAATCCTGACTAATAAAGCTGCTTCTGATTCTCCGCTATGCTGCCATGACATTTTTATTTCTTCACCCTCTATAGGGCCTTTTTTAATTAAAAATATTAAATTTACACAGAGCAGCACATTCACAATCAATCCCCACTCATAACAGCCATTTATTTCTTAAAAGGAGGAGCTACTTACAGCTGAAATGCCAGATCAGCAACCCAGTCACCAGAGCAATGACCACTAGTAAGATCACCACACCGATCACAATGCCCGTCTTTACAGGACGCTTTTTTTTCTCTAGCTTTTTGTTGTCCGACGCTGGCAGGAACTGATCTGCCTCAAACGGTTTAATCTGAATAATAAACAAATAAACAAAATAGACAAACAGAAAATTAAATAAATATGTAAGATGCACCTGAAAAACTTTTTCCCAAAGAAGGTTTGGAATTTTAAGACTGAGAATGTAAAAAGAAATCAATGTTTGTGTACTTTTGTTGCACTTAAATGTCTCAAATCCCCACGTTGTAATTTAATCTATTTACTATGTATTTATCAAATCTGTGACCAGCTCAAAGCTATAGTCGATAATCCTGTTCACAAACACTTTTTGTTATACTGGGTAAAATCGTCCTTCCATCCTAAAAGTAGTAATTCCATTGTGCATTCATAAAAAAAAAAAAAAATCATTCTCTGTGGGAGTTGCAGGCCTGTAAAAAAAAACCAAAACAACAATCTCTAGTCCTAAGGGCAGGGAGTTTTGTTCCTGCTCTCACCCTCCTCTGTACCTCAAGTCCCGGGGGAATCACCTTATCTATTGTTTGTCCCACATGCCGATCATTCTAACGCGCCTATGTAACACCAGTGTCCATGCTCTTTCCTTCCTGGTTTCTGTTTGCTGGCTGCGCATGTGCACTTCTAGTGTTTAAGTATCTAGTTAGCTTAGCGGTTAGCTTAGATGTTAGCTTAGCGGTTATCCGTTCACTGTAGCTCCACTGCTCTCACTGTATACTTTCAATGTGGCTGAGAGTCCCAAGAAGCGAACCATGTTCATGTTTATGTTTATGAGAAGAAGAGGAAGGCCTCAGTAGAAAGAAATAAGACCAGAGTGGATTTGGGGGATTATTTTCACGCGAACCCCCTGAAGAGCGGAAAAGCAATGCAAGACGGTCTTGCGCATGCGCAGTTATGCAAAAAGGGACTTCCTTTTTCTGGAAAAATCAGACTCAAACTTTAAATTGTCCTCTTACCATATGTATGACACTTTTTTTTTAAACTCTTCAGCGCCCCCTCTAGATGCACTCAAATCTTCAAACTGGTTTCATCCCTTTTAGGCCGGTAGCTGTAATCTGTAGGGTTGCTCTAAATTGAGTTTCGTTCCTGTGACTCTGGAACTAAACTATTTCTGCATTTTTTCAATCATTACTAGGGACTAAACTCATAATTAAAAGTTCTCCACGTGAAACCTGCACATTCATAAGTTACAAGGTGTTGAAAGAGCCAACTTTTTGAAAAAACGTGACAAATCTGGGTTTTCCCTTAATTTTAAGTGCTTCCCATTTTTTTCAGAAGAGAAGAATGAAAACCAAGTTTCTTTTATCTGGTGTATCTAAATACTTTCTGCAAATATTACAGGCTTTGAATAGCTCACTCAAATGACTTCTGAGTTAAAGTGATATGAAAACTGCACGTTTTCAAGAAATTAAGGCCTTAGGCTGAGCTGCACCCATGGCTTTTCAATTTCACATTTAAAAGTAGTCCTACTGATATTTTACATCGAATCCAGTATTAAAATTGTTTATAAGGCACTTATTTACCATTCCAGCAATTATTAACTAAAATAGGAGATTAAATATGAGCCCCAACAACAATGACAGACACTTAGATGTACATATTTATCATTAGAGTTTAATCATCGCATTTTAATTTCAGAGCACAGGTAACATATTTATATTCACTAAAATTGGAAATTAAATATCAGCCCCAACAACAATGACATACACTTAGATATACATATTTATCATTAGATTTTAATGATAAAATTTTAATTTCAGAGCACAGGTAACCAATTTATATTAACCGGTCTGGTGCGCGCTCAACTCTGAAAAACTCTTCTCAACCCACTGTCCTCGCGCTCAGTTCCATCTCTGCTCGTGCGCTCAACCTGCGCATTCCACGTTCAACACCAGCTGTGCGCTCGCTCGACTGTTTCTCCGCTCGCTCAACTCTGTCTCTGCGCTCGCGACTTCAAAAACTGTCCTCCTCACCAGCCAATCACAGACAAGTTTCTTTCCATCTAATCACTGCAAAAACGGATCTAAAAATAGGTAAAATATTCTTAAAATTTGTGTTTTTGTCCTAGATTTGAGCAGGTAAATAAGATTATCTGCCAATGGAATGAGTATTTTGACCCCTAAAATAAGATAATTAGATATGCATCACTTGAAATAAGATGATGGAGATGAGTTGTTCCTATTTTAAGTGCAAAAATCTTATTCTATTGGCAGATGATTTTATTTACCTGCTCAAATCAAGGAAAAATACGCAAATTTTAAGAACATTTTACTTATTTTTAGTTCCGTTTTTGCAGTGATCAGAGTATGGCTTCAAACACTGCATTCAGATGGATTAAATCAAAATGCTGCAGCTTTTGGCAGAAATTACTAAACGTAATGGTGGTATTGAAGGAAAAAAAGAAAAATAAACAGTTTAATATTTTTACCTAACATATTTAGTCTAAAATATTTCCTTGAGCTACTAAGTGAGGTGTGGAAATATTGTTGTCTCTTTTTTAAAGATTTTTTTTCAGGTTCTGGGGGGTAATGTAAAATATTCTTTTGGTTTATGTTAAAGAAATTCCTACACTACATCCAGAATCAACATTTCATTACTCTACTGTAGGATTTTAATATAGACCCAAGGAAAGTCCTGAACTGAATGAGAAAGAGATCTATAAGATGAGATAAAGGTGAAGACGAGGAAACCATCAAAACTCGAATCAATTTGTCTTTGCAAATCATGAATTGTTAAATATTTTTCTTGGTACTCATATTTCTGCAGTTCCGGCTGGTTATATTGTGTTTTATAGTTATTATTATTATTATTATTATTTTATTTTTTTATCTTTTTTTTTTTATTGTTGAGTGTTTAGCCAAGTCATTTTATTAGATGTTATCTCTTATCTGATGTATCTCTTATCTAAAGTGCTTTTCAAATAATGATGACAATGATGATGATTATGATCAGAAGAAATTTTTGCATCTCTTCCCCGAAGCTGGAAAGAAAAGAGACAAAATAATTTTTCACACCTCACTTAGTAACTCTTAGTAACTCAAATATTTTAGTCTAAATATTTTAGGCAAAAATATTAAACTGTTTATTTATTTTTATTTTTTACCTTCAATCCCACCATTATGTTTAGTAGTTTCTGCCAAAAGCTGCAGCATTTTGATTTAATCCATCTGATTGCAGTATTTGTGCTTGCGCGTGGAATGAGCAGGTCGAGCACGCGAGCACAGATGGAACTGAGCGCGAGGACGGTGGATTGAGAAGAGTTTTTCAGAGTTGAACTCGCGCCAGACCGGTTTTGAGCGCGCACGTGTTGTCTCACTGCACGCTTGGATTGGTTCGAATCAGAAGGCAAAAATATCGCTACATAATCACTGACACTGATATGTGAAGAACCTGCTGTTACTCTTATGAGGTGACACATTGATCCATGTGTCAAATAGACATCTATTGTTTTTTTCACACTTTTGAAGTCTCCCTCTGCCTAACATGAGTACAGAAATTCTTCCAGTGCCTCCTTGTTGTCCCCACTAGTCCTTTGCTGCTTACTATGGATCTGAATCTTTTAAGAACCATCAGATGCTCTTCTCATTCTCTCAGTGTTTTTTGTACTGATGGCCGGATAACGGTCCGTAACATAATCCACTCTGCTGCAGCCCGACTTCTGTGCTTGTTGGATGACCTGGGTTAGTATCAGATCACCAAGCTCCCCAAAGGTTGCTGGGATATTTTGCAAACTCTGGATGAGTGCCATACCATCGATTATGAGATGTTTACCAATGTTGACATTCGTAGAACTTCCTGGTTACTTATCAGTCTCTGTTTAACAACGGTTCTGCAAAACTCTTTGTAACCTTCAGACAATCTTCCATCTGGTGTCTGACTGGAATTAAAAAGTGAAATGAAATATGAGTAAATAGAGAGGCACAACAAAAACTCACATACGGCTGGCTATGTTATGTGCCAGTTATTTATCATCAGGGTAGGTCTACATCAAACGTAACAAATCCTAATTTCAAAACTTGTCAGTAACAATGAGAGAAATTTCATAATATACCTTTCTGATTTAGATCTTGTCAAGAATTTGGTGTATGATCCATAGCAGGTTCTGTGATAGGAGACCTCAAGAGCTACACAGTCCTTATCTCTTATGTGTACAAACACACTCTCATCCTTCTTTGCTTCTGCTGCTTTTCGCAACAATCCTAGAAATATAAAATATTTATTATACGACACGTCAATATAAACCGCATCATGGTACATATTTACAAAAAAATCTATACCGTGGGGCATCATTCCAAGAAAATTGCATTTATCAACATAGCTGAGCCAAACAAACATAAACATTATGATGACATTATTAAACCTTTTTCCTATAGGCCTAAATATGTTTCTATCCGCATGGCTAAAGATATAGACAAGTCATACATCCACTTAATTTAAGGAAAAATTTAACAATAGATTACAGAGAAAGTATTAACTTACCACCATCAACAGTCTCTGCCTTGACAAGTTTCACCCTCTGGCGAGAATTACTGACAGTCTCAAACTTCTCTCTTATTTTGCATATAATGCAGACAGCTGGCAGCACATGTTTTCTTGGCTGGCTATGACCAGCTTTTGGATTATCTTGTTGAGGAGGGGCAAATCCGATGGCGATGTCTTCTCTTGATCTCAGTCGTTTTTGGTGATTGGATATGGGGCAACTTATTAATGTCCTGTTCATCAGATACGGGCTCGTGCTTTCGTTTCTGGGCAGCATTTATTCGCTTCCTGTCGGTAAATCGGCGATAACAGGTCGGGTGGTAGCCAATGTGGCTTGGTATATCATCAAATTCGAAGGAGAGGAGGGGAAGCGCGTTATCGGCAATCGTCCGTTCATCGCCGGCTAAATCAGCCCAAACACGGCAAAAACTACGAAAAGTTTCCCACCTCGTTTGAGTAAATGGTTCTGTGTGTTCTTCGTCATTCCCGGCAACATGCAAAAGGCATTCACATTCCATATTTACAATGTTTCCGCTGGATTTTCTTCCTATCCCGAATAAACACATTTGTTTACTATGAGCTCCGCCATGTTGTTTGATGACGTCACGACCTACTTAGGTCACCTGATTGGCTGAGCAGCGGCCGGTCACGACCTAAATATTACGACATTTTCTCGTCTTAAACTGGCTGTAACTTGCCTTGTGCGCGATTTTGTGTGGAGAACTTTTTATTCTAGGCATTTGAATATATGATCTATCATTTAAGACAATAATAGAGTAGTTCCACGAATACAGGAACGAAAGTGAACGCTACAGTTTTCAGCTACCGGCCTATTTACAGATTCCCCTCCATTATTCAAAGTTAGTCCTGAATAGCAAAATTAGTTTTCCTGTTTTCTCATAATGTGGTGGTAACCATACCTCCTACTGAAACACTGGACGGTGATACCTCAGAGGTTGTAGAAAGATACAAATATTTTGGTATTTGCCATGATAAAGATCTTAATTTTAAGATCTTCGGACTATAGTGACAACATTTATAGATTTGCCTGTTCTACCACCTTAGCTGAACTGGTCTCCATTCACCATGCTGCTCTAAGGTATATAACACACTCACCTTTTAGCACTCACCACTGTATTTTACATAACCTTGCTGGATATACTTTGATAAATATACCTAGGATGAAGCATTGATATATTTTTATATACACAAAGCCATATTATGAAAATTGGCATCACATATTTACTTCAGGTTTACACACAGTCTCAGAGCCAGTAGCTGAAATAAACATCTGTCTTATCCTGGCTCATGGTGTGGTTTTAGTCTCATACTGCAACAGTAATATTTATGTGTTTTATTTGTAGATTTTATTTTATAACTTTTTGTAATTGTAAATAATCTTATATTACTGTTAGTACAAAAAAAGAAAAAAAAGAAACTGGATACGTCCTCTGGATTGGGTTCTTTGTTGAAACAAGAGACTTCTTCAGTCTGTAAGGTTGTAGGTAAACGCAGCCTTATAAGCAGTACCAGTTTCTTCCTGGCTGCTGAGTTTGTGGGAATGTCTGCTTTGTGATACAGAATCCTGATGACTCCTAATTTTGCTCCAGTGGATGATTGGAGTCAAACCACAAGTACTGGTCTGAGTGGACTGGTCTGCGGTAAACCTCAGTTTCTAGCTGTCCTCCATCTGAGACTGGGATGTCACAGTTCAGGAAAACCAACCTGCCTTTTTTAAACCATCTCGTGTGAAATTGATATATTTATCAATAGAGTTGATTTGATCAGTGAAATGTTGGACTTCCTGAGATTTAATTTAAACTCAGGTGTCTTCAACATACCTGAAGCAATGGCTTGGTGGTGTCCATGAAAAGGACCCTAAAGCTCTCTTTTCTACCTCCTCCATGTGCTGGTTTGCAACATTGGGAGAAACCAGGGATCCCAAACAATGCAAACAAATGCATATCATTAAAGCTCAAATTTAACTGAAAGCTTTTTTAAAAAAAAATAAAAATGCGTGTAGCTGTTTTTAAAAAATACCCACTGAGTCCAAATTCCATAGGAAGATAGGCAATGCATCCCACATTCTGGGTGCAACAGCTTGGAAAGATCTGTCTCAAGTGCTGAAGTGGGTGGGATGGACCACCAAAGAATATTGATTTGATTACCTCAGATCACACAAGAAGTATGAATCAAATCAGAAGTATAAGGAGGAGCTGGGCCATGTAGAGCTCTGAAAGTTAAGAAAGTTTTTAACCGAAACCTCGACCTGACTGGCAGCCGTTTTAGGGACTTTATATCAGGGGTTTTATAGAAGTTACTCTGAGCGAGTCAGTAGTCTCGCACCAGAGGTTTGGACACCCTGGAGATGATTGTTACAATAGTCCAGTCTTGTTAAGACAAAAACATGAATTATTATCTTAAGTTTAATTGTTAAACCATTGATCTAAGTTTCAGAATGTTCCTCCGATGAAAAATGCTGGTTCTCAATATTTGTTTTAAGTGGAAAAAGATAAATCCAAAATAACACCAAAATACCCGAGGCTACACTTTTGTGAAAGTCTGAAATCACCCAATTGGTATTTTAATGTTGGTCATGGCACTGTCCAATGCAATAGTAAAAGTTTCAGTTTTGTCTTGGTTTAGCTATAAGTAGTTGTCATTCAACCACTGCTTAATGTGGAATTATATGATGAAAACAAAATGGGTCCTGAGGGGCTCCACATCACACCTCTGTAGATGATTCAGACATAATCTAGTTTTGTTTTCTGACATGCTAAGACTCCTACCTGGTATGTAAGGTGAAAATAACTTTAGAACACACCCAGAAATTCCAACCAGGTGGCTTGTTAGGCTACATATCTCAGAAACTGACACATCAAGTTACAATCCAATGAAATTCAAGAACAGGTGAAAAAAGTTATTGACATCCGTCTGGAAAAAAAAAAAACTTTCTAAATGCTTTGGGACTCTTTGAACAGCAGTGAGAGCTAGGGCTGCACAATGTATCAAAAATATGTTGTCATCCAGGTATCAGTGTGGGCGACATTCGCATAGCGAAGGACTCTCTGCAGTGCAACAGTTGCCTGAGTTAGCTTTACATCCACTTACAGGTGGCCTAGAAGAGAATTAAGAAGAAAAAAAACATACCAACTATGAAACATGTTGGTGGTACTGTTATGGTTGGAGTTGTTTTAGGAACGGGAGGATTAAATGCAACTGAGGGAACAATAGATTCTGCTCTCTAGCAGAACTTAAGTTCAGATGCTGTTGAATTTGGGTGCAGGAAAATTATCTGAAACATGCCAAAAGATCCATCTTTGAATAGCTCAAAATCCCAAAATAAGTCTTTTTTGAGTGGTCTTGTCAAAGTTTGGACTTAAATTTATTTCATGTAACCTTTATTTTTCCAGGAAATAAATCTTTCTAGTGTTCAGGACTAAGGATGTATCTGAGCTACTTCAAGGCTGAATCATACATGGCTGAGCAGTTGCCTTTAGGCAGAGGTGGGTAATAACCAGTTACATTTACTCAGTTACATTTACTTGAGTAAGTTTTTGAACATAATATACTTCTAGGAGTAGTTTTACTGCATCATACTTCTACTTGAGTAAATATTACGAAGAAGTATTGCTATTCTTACTTGAGTAAAATATCTGGCTACTCTATCCACTGTGAGTTACTTCACTGAATAAGGAACAAGCTTGTTTCAACCAAAAATGCACCAGAGAAACATTACAGTTTATAGTAAGGCGAGATTTCTTGTTTGAACACAAGCTTTGTTATTTTTAAATGTTGTTTTCCATCTGCTGACCTCATTGAACCATTTACAGGTCAAGTAACCACAGGAAACAGTAGATATTCTCATTGGAAGTACATTCCAAAAAAGTAAAAAACAACAACAACAACAACAACAACAACTGGACTTTTTTCCCCAAGTTTGAAGACATTTTGCTTCCTATCCACAAAGCTTTCTCAATTCAAAATGTCTGAAGTGGTGTGGAGTAGCAAGCTTTATAGTACTGCCCAACAAAGGCCTTGTAATGGCTTAGATAACGTGCAAATTAATTAGCAAGCTATAAAGCTTGCTACTTCACATTACTTCAGACATTTTGAATTGAGAAAGCTTTGTGGATAGGAAGCAAAATGTCTTCAAATTTGGGGAAAAAAGTCCTGTTGTTGTTTTTTTGGAATGACCATGACCTGGATAACTGAGAATCTTCACCAGCTCATTGGAAGTACTTTGCACTGTCCTAACTTACTGTATACACATTAACCGCTTGGTTTAATAAGTTTTATGCTGAAAGACATTGTTTTGAAGTGTTTCTTCTGCCTGAAATTGTTCCTTTGTAACCGCTATTGTTATTATTTTTTATGTTAGTCATTAAAATACCAGAATTTGTACTACATTTAATATTTTCGCCAGACCAATTACATGATTTTAAAATATTAAATCAGTTGTTAGAAATATTTACTCAGTACTTGAGAAGCCTTCTTACCAAATACTTTTTTACACTTACTTGAGTAAAAATATGTTGAAGCATCGCTACTCTTACCCGAGTAAAATGTCTGGCTACTCTACACATCTCTGTCTTTTGGATGTCGTACAGACTGGGGCGGGGGAGGAAGTACAAGTTCAAGTTTCACCATGTAAAATCCTGTCAAACCTGCTGGGAGCAAACCTGCTGGGAGCGAACCGCAGACTGACACAATGTACCTGAGTATTCACTGCAGGACAGTAAAACTCAAAAACAGCCTAGTTCACATGTTATTGAACACATCACAAAAGAGTTTTGATGTTCAGAATAAATAAGATTAACCAACTTTAGATGTCACTCGTCATTGATCGTGTTTACCGCCAAAACTGTGACACGGCTTTGCGTTTTACATACAGGAAGCAACGCTTTTGGTTTGCCCAAACCCGAAACTCACGCTGAGCTAAATTAAAAACATTCAATACTGCGATCCTGAAGTCAGGATCGCAGTATTGGGGGGAATTTTAGGACAATTCCAAGGGTACCTAATGGACAGGGGCAGCAAAAAATAAAAATAAATTTCCAGTAAATATATGAGGTTTTGGGATGATTTAGATTTTTCATTTTTCTTTTCATGGGGCCATACATTTCTGGCGGCACACCTGACTGAAGCTCTAAAGGGAAAAGTTCAAGCATCTCATCCTGAAGAGGAAGAGACACACGTTTTAAATCCTCTGGAACAGAAATCCCTTCCAGTGTTTTTGGTTGGATAATAATCACAGATTTAGATGCATAACACATAAATCAGGGGTTTTCTGAGTCCTCTTTGTGAAGCTGAATCTACATGAGACAACAAAGACATCCTCTCAGAATCTATTATATTCAACCCATAACACTGAATAGGACCAAAGGGGAAATACTTAAAACTGTAAGCTATTGTGAGAATTTAAAGCCAAGTTAATGGACATTATCTAACCCGCTGATCCCCATTCAGATCAAAGGAAAACTGGTTGTTTCTCCTTCTCTGGCCGAGTGATTGCTATAAATATAAAAAAATTAACAGAAATCTGTTTTTTATTCTCACTGTGGGATCAAAGGTATCCCTAAAAATGTCCTTTAGGGCTTTGTGGTGGTTAGTTTCTATATTCTACATAGGTTGACCAGATCTTAATAAAACAAATGTGGTCCCTCATTGTCCCTCACTAACATCAAGAGACAATGCGGGACACATTATCAACACTATGATGACATAATATTAATCAATCTCTGGGTTGTCTGTTAGCGCACAACAATTAGTTAGCACAAGTTTATGGAAAAAAACAATTAACTTTTATTTTAAAAGTGTAACAAAATTAGCATTTTTAAAAAGTTTAATAAAGTTGTTCTAAGTTTATCAGAAATAACTTCAAAAGCTTTTGAAATTGAATAGCCTACTTATTAGAGGTTTATCAGAAAGGTTTTATTAAACTTTAGTGTAAAGTTAAATGTTATGAATAATATAACATTATTAAATATTACTAATCTTGGCTACTGTGAGTGACTTTTGTGTTTCACTCTTACGGTGTTGCTTCACATCGCGCTCCCCTCCGGGGGAAACTAAAAATAACTTCACTAAGCTTTCTGAGAATCATCTGTCACCTGCCTCTACAGTTGTAAATTGTTCCTTTGTCTTGGTCGAAGCTGCATTTTCTTTTATTTGATGCAGTTCCTATTATATTTTGCATTTAAATCCTTTTCTTGTTCTGTTTTCTTTAACGAGCATCGTGCGCAGGTTGGTCGTGACGCTGCTTTGTATTTTAATTGATTGCCGTGACAAGGCCTGCAGCTCTGCTTTCTTTACATTTCAGAAAGGTGTGTAATTTTTTTTTTTTTTTTTTTTTTGACTTTTCAAAAATTCAACACCATCCTGTGGAACAAATGTAAGGTTATTTTTCATCAGGACTGGCGCGAACAGGCGTCAACAAGGTGGATAAACATGCGAGAATTCACTACAGCTGACTTTTGTACTGTCAAAAGAACTTCTAGGGAGTAACTTTTTAATGAAAATATGGGTGTTGGTTTGAAACCTGTCTTTCTGAAGGAGGAACTGAGCCACAGATACAGTTTTTTTTATATATATATAAAAGCATTGCTATTAAGTTCTTGGAACACATCCCAGAAAAAAGGTGTGTGCAGTAGAATATTATTCAGTTTCTCCTTTTAGGTTTCCCTGAAGACATTACCTGATACATAAATCCGGTCACAATCTAATTGACACCTATATGTGCAAAATTACAAAAGGCAAACCCAACATTGCTTTTTATTTTATTTTATTTTCATTAACCCTTTTAAGAGCAAAACGATTCAAAGTCCAATGATATTTATTTTTTAATTTTAATAGTATATTAAAAATGAACAGAATAATTGTCAAAAACAATTAAGATCTACTTGATATTAAACGAAAACAAAAAACACCCGCTTGCTTCCCTCCATACCAGTTAGACGCGGGATTAATATTCAGGAAATCATGGAAAACATGAAATATAGAAACTCAGGAGGAGACGGCACCGACACCCGTGGAAATCTTACCATAATAGGGCCGTATCTTGTTTCACTCCTCAGCTTGCTTTAAAAAAAATATTTAAAAAGGTCCCAAACTGTCCTTTTTAATTCCTCCTCTTAGTTTCAGTTGATGGACCCGAAGTCCGCTTCCTGGAGTGAACCTGCAGGCCCAGCAACAAGCTTAACCCTGAGTTAACTATTAAACAACAGAAAACTGAAAAACTACCTACAAAATAAAAAATAAAATAAAAAGTACAACAAATTTATAAAGAAAGTCCCTCTCCGGCTGAAATGGACATCTGAGCCGAAAATGTCCACCTGTGCATCTGGAAGGAGGGACGGACAAAAAGAAAAAAAAAATCCCTGCTTCCGGTAACCGGGTAGTTTCTGCAGATAAACTCCGCCCCTTTTACACCTGCGCTGACTTCCTGTTTACCTGAGAGAGCAAACGCCCAACCCTAACAGCATATCAGGCTCATTCCCTCCTCAGAAGAGTCCATCTAAACCCTGTGCGGTGGTTCTGGACAAGGTGTGGACCACCTCAGCGGTCAGATTCAAACCCAAATTGTCTAAGGATGATCAGCTACAGAGACGGTCACCTGACCTTAGTTGTGCATCACTTTTGGGTTCACATGATCTCCCCCCTAAATAATAACAAAAACAAATTATCTACAGTCTTTAAAAAGTATTCACACCCCTAGTAATTATTCACATATTGTCACCTCAAAACTACAAACTCTAAGGTTTGTGTAAGAGTCATTATTGTGAAGAGGAAGGATAATAATGCATAACCTTTACATTTTTACAAATAAAAACCTGAAAAGTGTCCATTTAACAGTCTGCTACCTCAGACTATGGCCTTGTACCCACACAGCCGGGTTTTTATGTAAGAAAATACCACCCCCAAACAATATTGTACACACGGGATTGTTATTTTATTTATATATAGTTTTCATCCACACCAATCTGCACAATTGCGCCACTGAGCATTATTTGTCACAGACTGTAATGCGCCAGATCCTAAAATCTGTTTTGTCACATATACACAGAAATTTCCACCTTTTCTGGAGTTTTCAGACTTGTCTGTGTTTTACTATGTAAAACTGAGTTTTTATGTGAACAAAAGGCGCAGACGCATAAAAACTATTTGTTTTTCCAGATATATCTGGCTACATGTGGACTAGGCTTAATAAACGTCCCCTACCTCCCTGCAGGACCTGACAGGAGGGACAGCGGCAGGCATCAGCTGTTGGCCTTCGTCACCCTGCTGGAGACCAACAAGCCGTATTTGTCCAACTGTGTCCGGGTTCAAGCTCTGCATGTCAGTATCAGGTGCGAGGTGGCCCAAGTTCTAACTGCAACGCTCTTTTTGTATTAATTAGATGAGAAAGTATTCACTCCTTGATCTCATATTATGACCATGTATTTCACAGTTGAGGAAAAATTAAAACCGAGGGGAAGTTTGAAGGATAACATTCTATAAAACCAAGACATTAAGGATTTTTCTTATAGGAAAAACTGATCGTACAGATTTGTGCGGTCAACCTCACCTATAACGACATCAACAGGCAGCTAAGCCAACACTCTATCAATAGATGTTAGTTCACCACGGCTGTCCAGCGCCCCCTGTTCCTTCAGGTATGTAACTGCAGTCTGGATACCGGAGGTGGGAGTAGGATCAATGAAGACAAAGGACAAACCGCGATTCCTCCTAATTCTCCAATCTGCAAGGGTTTCCTGCAGTGTCCACGAAGTCACCGCGCAGCATTACGCATGATTGTATTGGACTGTTTACAGCAAACAGAGTAACTGCCTCACACCTTCTCACATTTATGTGTTAACTGTTCCACGTCACCCTGATAATCATTGGGGAAGAGAATGTAATGGCAGAAAAAAAAAAAAAAAAAAACAGATCAAATGTTGAAGACTTAAGATTTAAGATGGCCTATGGTCATTTATTGAAGGGTCCTTATGTATATGTCCAGTGCATGCATGAATAACTTTGGGGGTTTTGAATGCTGAAGATAAAATCAATTTATGATTAAAGTCTGATAATTTAATGAGGGAAATTTATTGTTTGAGAGGAATCATGCAGATTGGCAGCAAAATGAGCTTACACATTTTCCAGTCTTTTTATTTTATTTTATTTTTTTAAAAGATCCCAACTTTTGTGTGGAAAGTGACTTACAGCAAGCTTCAGGCCACGTTTTGTGCAAGCTTTATAAACGAGTCCCATGGTGAACATTTTGAGGCACGTGTGTTACTTACCTTTTCCTCCATGTTTTAGGACCTGCCTGAATTTAGGAGGAGCAGCTACATGAAAAATTATAGGAAATATGCTGCATACAGTAATTAATCCTTAAATCCTATTGCACGAGACAAACTCAAAGCAAAATGACGAAGCAAACCCATTGAAAGCACATTTGACAAACAAAAATATTTTTTAATTTTATGATACATCATAATCATCAAAACTTTATTGGTAGTAAAACATGCATTTTGCATTGTTTTTTTGCATCTTGAAATCACCAAAAGTTAAAAAGGTGGCATATAATAAAAAAATAAATCACTTTTTAGCCCTTAAATACTTGCATTGTGTTCTTGGAAGCCTTTAGGGGTGCAGATAATTAGAATGTAGTCTGTCCAGGTGCTGCATAGATATCATTACATTGTGTTTGGATCATATGTTTCAATCTGCTCAAAAAGATAATAGAGAATACTAAAAGAAAACTGAACGGTTACATCACACCATTTTCTGCAGAGCTGCTAAACACGGTCAGTGACTTCTGGCTTACTAATTTTGCAAATCAGACATTTTCATGCTGCAATTTTGTAGTCCAAGGTGAAGAATGCTGAAGCTACCAATGGATAAGTAAAAATGTTGGATTTTTGGGTGCATTAACCCCACACAATTCATTACACCGTCACCAGCATACTATAAAAATGGCTGAACAAGGTGGGGTGGAATGCTCTGCGACCTGAAGGGGGGCGGGGTGTGAAGTGCCTCCTTTAGATTTAAAGAGACGCCATCAAAACGAGTTGATCTCAGAATCTCCTCAGAACAGGGGTAACAGATGGGCTGTGAGAAATTCAGACTACAACACCGCAGGTCCACTTTACATACACTACAACTCAACGATTTAAGGAAAGCATTGGGGTTCCATGCTAGATCTGGGCCATAAATAGCACCAGGATCAAACGTAAACCTTTTCCTGCTGTAATGGAGCCTCCAATTCAATAATCTGGTCTGTTTAAATCAGATGCAAACTAAGGGACAGACTGAAAGCAAACAAACTAAAACAAAAGAGAGTTGAAAGATGCTTACTCAGGAGGTAATTTAAAATATTTTATTAGACATGTGATATTAAAAACATTTAAAATCAGTTTAGACCAATTGAACTGCAGGAACTGTTAAATGACCTTTCCCCTTTTTCAAGCTAATAAAAAGGAATATATTTATCGGGAAATAAAATATAATACATGATGAAAACGCTTGAAAAAGTGAGCAAAAATAATTTCTGTGAGACCTAAATAACCAATGCACAGAGGGAAAGATCTAAAGAGCTTGAGCTTTATTTACACTATTCATAAAACCTGCTTTCAAACGTAAATTTGTGTAACAACAGTACCTTAACACTATGTACAATGCCTCAATATGTTTGCTTCTCCGTCGAAGCATAGTAAAAAAAAAAAAAAAAAAAAAAAACACAAAGAAAAAAGAAAAACAATAGACACACAATAATAAAATAACTATTTGCATTTAAAACATTTAACCAATCACCGTCTTCCTAAAAAATTATCACAGTAAGTTTAAAAGGCATAGCTCTTGTTGTAAAAGCGAAGAGTGTATACTCCACCATTGCTACAACCACAAGTGAAGTCCACTGAATCCGCAGGACGGGCGGTCAGTCCGGAGTTTTACTGATTCAATAGTTTATAGCTTTAATGATTTTGTTCGATATCGTTGCAGTGGACTAGACTCCCGTCTTCTCTTTGATCCAGCCACGAAATTGGGTGACTGTCGTGTAGATGCCTGGTTTGTTCCTACGAGCGCATCCTTCCCCCCAACTCACCACTCCTGCCAGGAAAGAACGACCGTTTTCCGGGCTGGACAGAGGTCCACCAGAGTCTCCCTAAAAAAGAAAAAAAGAAAAAAGAAACACAGATATGGTTCACCTGTTACAATCAGATCATAACATGTAAGCAATTGGTGTGTAATAAATACTCGTGACAAATATTTTATAATAAACACATCGTGCACCCTACTGCATATTTGTCTACATTTGGTTTACATTGTTTACATTTCAACTGCCTACTGTTCACTGCTGCACTTTATCCGGAAGTAAATTGAAATTTATCCTGTAAGTGACTGCGATTGATCACTGCACTTTATCCTGTACTGTAATTCACTGCAAGGTATCCTGTAGAGTTACTGCAATATTTCTGAGCTGTGTGAAAACGAAATTTCGTTCTGTATGCACTCCGTGTATACAAAATGACAATAAAGAAAGTCTAAGTCTAAGTCTAAGTTGTATAGAGCCTTCCATTTGGTGGTCTGGATGTAAATTTGTTTTGGAAAGTAAACATGAGGGAATACTTTGAGGGCTTGATTTGAAGGTGTATGCGTTATGCCCCATTAATGTTTGAGACTCTTACTTTATTAGTTCCTACAATTATTCAACCCTCACTGCAAATTACATTTATTGGCAAAATTTGAAATTACTCAGGTGTTCGCAATGAAAACATTACACAAGAACCTTGAGTACTTTTACTGAAGTAAATATTTCAAGGATGTCTTCCAAATGCAACACTAAATGAAACTTTCAATGACTTCTCCCATCTGAACGTAAAAACATACAATTAACCTGTCATGGTTTCAGTTTTGGTCTGGCCTTTTGCCCCGTTTTTCAGTTCCTCCTCCTCTCACTCAGCTCACCCTTCACTCCCTCAGCAATCAGTCACACCTGTTAGGCACCAATCAGTCAGAACTCACTCCACCTGCTAGCCTCCCTTCAAAAGCCTCCCTCAGTCTTCTCTTCCCCGCCGGTTCATCATCAGTCTCCACTCACTCCACGTCTGTCAGCCTAGTTTGTTCCCTGTTTAGCTGCTAGAATTCCTGCCACCTCAGTGCTTCAAGTAAAGCCTCTGCTAGCTGTTGGATTTTCCTGCCACCCCTGTGCTCCTAGTTTGCTCTCTGCTCTGTTGCCTGGATCTTCTGCTGCTCTGCATCTCAAGAACTCTCTCCGGTCCTCTAGCTCCAGCACCCATCCTCAACCTCCTGCTCAGTCGAGACTCTGTTTTTTTTCACTCCACTACTATGTTCTCTGAAAGGGAGGGAGGGTACGATTTAAGGGGAAGGGGAAATTTTAAGACTAATAGATGTAGAACTACAAGGAAAAGATTATGTTTATCAATTTGCGGAGTTAAATTGTGGAACAAACTAAATGAGAACCTAAAGCAATGCCCAAACATATTCCTTTTTAAAAAAAATTTACAAAGAAATTATTTTCAGAAGGTATAGATAAGTATGGTGGAAAGTTTTGTTGGTGTTATTGTTTTGCTATTTGTGTATATATATATATATATATATATATATATATATATATATATATATATATATATATATATATATATATATATATATATATATATATATATAAATAAATAAATAAAATTATAATTATAAATATTGTAAATTGAAGAAATAAAAGAATTAAAGGGGTAGGAGTACATAAGTTTTACTTCTTCCTACTCCTTTTTGCACATGTAATAGAGGTATATTAACTCAGGAAAGAAGGGTACCTTGTTTATTGTTTTCTCGTCAATGTTTTTAAACATTGTTTTATTGTTTTTTTTGTTTTTTTTTCTGTTTGTATATATTTTCTCTTGCATGTTCGAAATAAAGATATCAATTCAATTCAATTCAATACTCATCCTCTCTTCAATAAAACTCTTATATACTAGCTCAGTGTGTGGTTGAATTCGGGTTCATCAGACAAATCGTGACATATCCTAAATATATATTGGAGGTGGCTTCATGGCAGAGGAGTTGGTAACACTGTTGCCTTGCAGCCAGAAGATCCTAGGTTCGGCCTCGGGGTCTTTATGCTTAGAGTTAGCATGTTCCCTCTGTGCAGGTAAGTAAGTAAACTTTATATAGCATCTTTCACAGGATAAAAATCACAAAGTGCTTCACAATAAAAAAAAACAACACAAAATATATAAAAAGATAAAACAGCATGAAACTAGTTAAAAGCCAGTCGGAACAAGTCTTCAACTGCTTCTTAAAATAATGAACAGAGTCAAGACCATGGAAAGATAAAGGCAACACATTCCACAGTCTGGGGGCCACGACTTTAAAAGACCGATCCCCTCTGGTCCTGTAATTAGTTTGTGGAACCATTAACAGCCTTTGGCTGGAGGATCTCAAGCTATACAGAAGGGGAATATGGTTTTAAAAGGTTGGACATATAAACTGGAGCTAAAATGTACCAGTAGCCAGTGTAAAGAGAATAAAACTGGGGTGATATTCTGTCTTTTTGTTATGTTGGTTAAAAGTCTTGCAGCAGCATTCTGCACTGACTGCAGATGGCCAAGACCGTTCTTAATTAAACAAAAAAAGTTACAGTAGTCAAGAAGAGATTAAATAATAGCATGAATAATCATCTCTAATTCAGCAGTTTTTGATTAATCTGTGAGAATGACTCTCTAGTGACATGGCAGAATCAGAAATTATGCCAAGGTTTCTGAGGCTTGGTTTGAAAGAGGAGGGCAATACACCCAGAAATTTCTCAATTTCCATTATTTGGTTCTTAGGGGCAATGATGAGTGTTTTCATCTTATCAGAGTTTACCTGCAAGTAGTTGTCTCAGAGCCACTGTTTAATATCATTAACATCGTTTATCAAGCACAACAGCTTAAAATATTCAGTTGGTTTAAAAGTACACCAGAGTTGAATGTCATCAGCATAGAAATGATAAAACACATCAGGGAACTGCCTGAGGATCTGGCCAAGAAGGAAAATATATTAAAGAAAAACAATAGGTCCCAACATAAAGCAAAGCTTCGCCTCTGGCTAGCAGTGAGGAGTATTAGTTATGATTTCCAGTACTTTATTTTCTTTCCAGCATTCTCCTAGAGACTTATTCCATTTCTTTTATGTCATTTCTAACCAGATATTTTTAAGAAAACTTAAGAAAAAAAATTATGTGACTGGCTATTTTATAATTAGGACTGAATTGGAATATACTGTATCTAAATTTGACTAAATGGTTATAAGAAATTGGATCCATTTTGTAAAAGAGGTTTGAGATGACATTTGTTGCGAAGCAGCACTACATAGATAAACTGAAACAAACATTCAACATGAAAGGAAGGTAAAGAAACCAGCACAAATATGAAAACTAGATAATAAAAATCTAAGTAAAAGATAAATAAGCTCCTTACCTGACAAGCATCCACTCCTCCTTTCAGTACTCCAGCACAAAGCATCCGGGATGTGATTTGACCTCGCATTAAATCGTTACACACAGATCTGCTAATGATTTTGACCGGAGCTTTCTGGAGTTTCAATGCAGCACTTCCTAAAATAAATATATAAAAATAAAATCATTAAAAAAAATCCATTAGAAACCATCAGCCCACGGATTATGAGCTCTAGAAAAGTAAGCAGACACAAAAAAATTCTCTATATAGGCCTGATATACGTATAAGGCACGGTCCGATCAGGTTTTATGCTGCTGATTCTGATACCGATCTCATGGATTGGCTTTTTAGTTTTTGAGTGCTACTGGCAATGTGATCTGGAAAGAAGGAGCCATAAAATCACTTTCATTTAGACACAAAAAAAAATGTTTTTTTTTTATTGGTTTCAGTCTCCTAATCCAATTATTTTTTTCATAGTTTTGCTTATTAATTTCATTTTAACTGGTACTTTAAACTAAGCTAATAACCTTAAAATAAAGAGTTTAACTAAAGTAATTTAACTGGATGTTTAAGTATTGTGTTAACATATGTGTTTTTTTGTATTTTGGAAAGAAATTGTGTTTATTCTGTATGTGAGTGGTGCTTGTTGTTTGAGAATGTCTGGGCGTAAATTCTCTCTATACATTATTTATTCTCAAATTACAGCTCTAAGATTGTATTCTAGTCATTTGTATATTATTCATTCCTGATTTTGACATTTCTGCTCTGCCACAGTAAAAGTGGTGAAAAACACATTTCCCAATATTTTAAAATCTGACACCCTTTAATAACCATTAATAAAACCAAAGAATCATTTCATTTAATGTATATTGAAATACATACATTTACATCATGAAGAATTAGTTGAGCTCATTTGACTGTTTGAATGTGTACTCACCTCCCTCTCTTGTTGCTCCCCACCCTGTGACCCACACATTGTGACCGACCGGAAAGTCATGTTGGGGGGCTGGTAAGCAGATGGGCTGGATGTAGTTAGAGTAGCTGACGGGACTCTCTAGCTCCATCAGGGCGATGTCATTGTCGTAGGTGAAATGGTTGTAACTAGGGTGAGATATGACCTGCTTCACTTTCCTCTTTGCGGCATTAGCGTCCTTCCTCCGCTGGTCATCAAGGCCGAGGTAAGCCTCCCAATTTCTAGGATCTGACATTCTGCAATCAAACAAGTAAGAAAGATTATTCCTAATCTCTGATCATCTCTGTGGTACCATCAGATTAAATGGCAAACTGTATTTTACAGAAATTGACAGTTATCTTGAGGGACTAGACTGTTTCCAGGGTTAGGTGTCAGCTAGCTAACTAGGTTGTGAGGGCAGCATAATAAAAAAAAAAAATCACCATGGCTACTTAGATTTGGTTAGCAGTGGAAAAACCTTAAGATTTCTTCTCTTAGGACTTGATTTCATCTCTCCTTACAGCTATATTTATTACCAAGCTCTAAGGCTATAGTATGTTGCATGGCCAGCTGTTTATAAAAATGAAACTTTACTTGAGTTGTCCGTCATCTTGCACACAGTGGGCAGCAGTGACCAGCCATTTTTGACTGATGAGGGATGCTCCGCAGACAGCTCCGTAATCTTTCAAGTGGAGGCTGATTTGCCATGGGAACTCTCCTTCATCTGCATCTTGCCCACCCACAATACGTGTCTTGGAATATATTTGTTTCATCCCACAGTCTGCAAAAAAACAAACAAACGAAAAGACGGTAACAGGTAGGCCTGTGGCAACGTGCCTTTAAACAGTTGAAATGTTAAAACCGGTTGGGTTAGGAAGAACAGAAGATGAAGACAAGGGCGACATACCACAGTTCTCCTCGTCAGAGCCATCTTCACAGTCGGCTGTTCCGTCACACTCTGGGTTCACCTTGTTGATGCATTTGTTGTTTTTGCATTTGTATGTGTCATCAGTGCATCTCAAATCGGCCTCTGGGGAGAAAAAAACAAATAAATAAAAAAATCTAAAGACAACACCCTCATAACTTCCTGCTCTGTGGTGAAAACAAGCAAATGCAGAACACATTTTTAAAAGGAATCCTAACTTGTATTTTTTTTATTGGTATTTTATGTGAGACATATATATATATATATATATATATATATATATATATATATATATATATATATATATATATATATATATATATATATATATATATATATATATATATATATATATATATATATATATATATATATAAATAAATAATATCAAAAGTGTGGCATGTCATTGTTGTCAGCGCTCCTAGGTTAATTATTTTTATACCATGGTCTGCCTGAATACTTAATTCTGATTGGCTGCAGGGTGTCCGTCTCAGTCTGTCTCACTGCGAAGCTGCTAGTGAATGAAGCTTCTGGTGGCCAGTGTTGCCAGATTAGGCAATTTACCACGGGTATCATTCGCTTTGGGCGGGTAGACGTAATTTGGGCAGATTTAGAGTCAGCACAGATGGTTTTTGAGTTAACCTATTAACATCATCATTTCATCTAGTCATTGGTTCATAGCAGTTATTGGGGAAATTTGACTGAACCATGATCACAAATCACACTGGATTGTATTATAGTTCTGAGGAGTAAGTTTAGAGCTCAGATATACAGCCAAAAGTGAATTTTGCAATAAATGTAAGAACTCTGGGAGGGGTTTTGTTTGACTGCAGCTTTCGAAAACACATAGTACTGATGGCCATTCAGGCCAGTCCATACTGTGAATATAACAAGGAAAACCTTGACCCTATATGGCAACGCTACTGGTGGCTACTGTGCTGCTCTCGGTAGGGAAGGAAAACTAGAGACAACAGTCCAGTGTTGCCAACTTAGCGACTCTTATTATATTTAGGGACTTTTCTGACTCCTCTGGCAACCTTTATTAAAAAACAGGACAAACTAATCTAGTGACTTTTCCCTGTGTTTTTGGGGATTTAGCAGTTTCATGTGAAAGTAGCAATCTGTCAACCATTACTGTCTCAGGACAGCTGCCAGAGCTGTGTGTGGGTCTCCCTATTCCCTCAGCATGTCTCACAGGCATAGGCAGCTGCTTTGTCCTGAAACCCCTGCATGCAGTCAGAGCAAAGTGAGCAGAGAGGAGACCTGCTCCGTTTTCACATTGCAAATGTATAACTGCTGATGATTCCGCCCTGGATTACAAAGCTGATATAAATATAGTTTTTAAATCTAGTCTCTTATTTTTCTCTGAAACTGTTGCACTAATTACCACACACCTTTAATCGCTTATTCACCTTGTTCATAGTGTGTGCCTCTGATCGATGTTTTTGGTCAAATTAGATGCACCTACTGTGGATTCAGGCAATGTATACGAATTCACACATGATTTCTCAAAGTAATGTTAACACATGTTACATTTCAATGAGATTTAAACAACAGCGACCCACCCACCCCTGTTTACCACCACGTTTAAACCCTGATACACATCTGGAAACTGACATTTTTAGTCCATTGTTCTTAGCAAAATAACTGAAACTCAATTAGATTGGATAAAAAGCTAGTGAACAGCAATTTCCAAGTCCTGCCTAGTATTATAGGCAGTGTGTCCTCGTGGACGGGAACTTTACTGAATGTTTTACGTTGCTCTCAAACATCGAGGCATTTCAAATAAACAAGTCACACATAGCTATGAATTAAAGTGACTTTTCTCAAGAGCGCACTCACCACTGCGGGAACTTTTTATTTGCGCAGTGGGAAGCTGGACCCTGCAGAGGGTGTGGAAGGGGTGAGAGAGGTGAACGTGATGTCAACTGGCTGAGAAGGCTTACGGTGTGCAGGACTTCATCATGCAGTGCGCACATAGATAGTAGACAAACGGCAAGAGACTAATGCCGCGATGCAGCAGAGCCTTGGAACATATTTAGTCCATTTAAATAAATGTTATGCGCTTTATATTTGATAATTGAACTCATGAATATGTAAAGTTCCAATAGCAGGAAAGTTGTCCAAATTCCTTGAAATTTGAGATCATAAAAAAAAAAAAAAAAACTTTCATAGTGCAGTTACTTTTTAGGAGAAGTAACTAGTTACCTTTTAAAGTAACTGGCCCAACACTATAAAATAACTAATAAACAGCATCAATATTCTTACTGTTGTATTTTATTCTTGTTGTCAGAGTCCCTGGTGTTTGAGGGCCAGTTTTGCCTAATTAGAAATTAGCCGTTTGTCACCTTGTACAGATTTATCTTTAATAAATGGCAAACTCTTGTATAGAGCTTTATCAAATCATGAGGATCCCAAAGCGGTTTACACTACATTTAGTCATTTATACTCTGACGGGGATAAGCCACACTGTAGCCCCAGCTGCCCTGAAGAGAGGCTGCCACAAATCGGTGCCACCTTAAGATTTTAAAGGCATACTATGCAACATTTTTCAGTTAATTAATGTGTTCCATACCGTTTTGGATGATTAAATGAGTCATTTCAGGTCGAACAAAGGTTTTCTCGGCCGCCCTGGTGGTTTGTGGGGGAAATACCGCACTTGTTATTGCAAGAGCCCTCGGCCCGCACCCACAGGCTCTGAAGTCTCGTGCAAGACCGCGAGAGTCGGTCTTGCTTTACGGCGAGAACTCCATGTGTTTTTGCCCAGCCATTCATTATATGCACACGCGAAAGCAACAACAAAGAACCGCGTGTTAACCTCAAATAAACATGCAAGCATATCAAGTTTTTATTATTATTATTATTATTATTATTATTATTATTATTATTATTATTATTATTATTATTATTATTATTATTATTATTATTATTATTATTTATTTTTTTGAATGTTGGTGAGACGCTACCGCGGCGGCCGCGGCGAGGCAGCCGCCTCGCCAAGATAGCGCTGCGGGAAGCCTGATGTTCATACCTTTACTGTGTTAGTCATTGTTTGTACTGCCGTTTTTTCCACTTTTCGTTGCGTTCGCCTGTCTGCTAAGCTCAAAACAACCGCGCCTGGCTTCACGGAGAAACCAGAACAGCTGAGCGTCTTTATGACAGTGCACTTTTACTTTCGCCCTCTGGGGGGAGCCTCGCTGGAAAATCAACCCCGGTTGCAAAGTATACCTTTAAGATCTGACCACCGCCAACAGGCAAGGCAGGTGAAGTGTCTTGCCCGAGGACACACCAACTGAGAACAGTCTTATGTCTACTTTCAGTTTCCAGTGCATAACTAATTGGATGGAACCAAACTTTAAACGACAATTAAAGAAAGAAACGATCTACTAATCTTACTTCCTTGACAGCTGAGCTCATCCGAATTGTCTCCACAGTCGTCTGTGCCGTCGCAGCGCCTCTTCTCAGACACACATTTGCCGTTCTTGCAGGTGATCTCTCCAGCTTCACATTTAGCTAAAAAAAAAAATAATATAGTAATAATAGTATGAGAAACGGGTCTGCTCTTTACTGTATGGAGAAAAACCAACAGTGCCAGCAGCTCTTACCACAGTTCATCTCATCTGTCTTGTCACCGCAGTTATCTATACCATCGCACTTCCAGAACTTGGAGACACACTTCCCATTTTTACAGGTGATTGTATTCGATTTGCACACTGGAGAAGGAAGAGTTTAGGAAAAACTGGCTCAACTGTAAAATTGTGCCTAAAACAAGTAGTTTCTATTTGGTGGGTGTAAATCACACTTACCACAGTTGTTCTCGTCACTCCTGTCTCCGCAGTCATCCCAGCCGTCACAGGTGACGTTACTGCTGACGCACCGCTTATTGTTGCAAAGGAACTGATTTGGACAAGCTGTGGGCGACACCGTGGGTGTAAAAAACAAAAGGAACATCTTGAAGATGAAGTAAATCTAAACATAGCTCCACCACTTACTGTCTTGACGATCAACGGCCTCATAAAGTGCAAGGAAGCCCCTGTCCACATAGGAGTGATCAGAGCGAAAATGCACTTTCATTACGTTGGTTTTGCTGATTTGAACCAGCGACCCGTCACGCCTCTCTCCACAAAGTCTGAGAAACAGATTTAAGAACAATGACAAACCCATTTCATTCTTTTCTAATCAGTTTTCGGCTCCATTTCAAATCCCCAACTCAGCGTTACTGAACTTACTTTTCGCCGTTGTCAATCTGCACATAGTCTTTATCACATTTTTTGCCCGTCTCCTGGCCGGGCTCAGCCAACAACAGATTTTTGAATGTAACTTTCACTACCTTATCCGTAGGGACCTTAAACAAAAAGGACGGTGAGTTAAAATTTCAAAATCACACAACAAATCATTGGATAATGTGTCCATGAGTTAAACTTACTTCTATTTCCCAATCACACTGGATATTAGGAGGATAGTAGTTTGGAAAGTTTGGAGTAGAGAAGCTGCCTTTTGTACCTTTTAGTTTGGAACCGCAGCTTTTACCTGGAAAAAAAAAAAGGAAAACATGATTCACACTATCACACTCTGAAGGCTTTTGTTGGTGGAAACAAAGTTTTCGCCCTTCTCCCGACCGGATTTGGGAAGTTTTGCTTTGGTCTGCTTCTGTAAAAGGTCTTCTTCTGATTCTTCCATTTCAGGCATCGCCACAGGGAGTCATCCGTCTCCATCTAACACTATCGTCTGCATATTTTTCTCTCACACTAACCACCTTCATCATGTCAAATCCATGAAACACCTTGTTGGTCTTTCTCTAGGCTTTCTCGACTATCCGACGGACCCTCCTTTCCAGAACCCCTGAATAGACCTTACCAGGGAGGCTTAAGTGTGTGATTCCTCTGTAGTTGGAACACACCCTCCGGTCCCCCTTTTTAAATAGGGGGACCACCACCCCAGTCTGCCAATCCATGGGAACTGCCTCAGATGTCCACGCAATGTTGCAGAGCCGCGTTAACCAACACAGCCCCACAACATCCAGAGCCTTAAGGTACTCAGGGCGAATCTCATCCACCCCCGGAGCCTTGCCACCGAGGAGCTTTTTAACAACCTCGGCAACCTCAGCACCAGAGATGGGAGAACCCGACCCAGAGTCCTCAGGCTCTGCTTCCTCAATGGAAGACATGTTGTTGGGATTAAGGAGATCTTCGAAGTATTCCGCCCACCGACACACGACTTCCCGAGTCGAGGTCAGCAGCACTCCACCTTTATTATAAACAGTGTTGGTACTGCACTGCTTCCCCCTCCTGTGGGGGCCACATCTGATTTTAAAACTCCAAGATGAGATTCCTGAGTGGCCAAGCCGAAAGTCTTGGCATAAATCCAATTCAGATTGTGTAGCATCACCCTACAACACCATAAACATTTAAAACCCTCCAATGTGGCTAAATTAAAGGAACAATAAGTAAAAGTGACACCTAGTGTTGCATATCAGAAACAACACATACACACAGCCTGCAATGGCCAACAGCTGTTTTCTTAGTGGTCCATTGATGCTGTGAAACTGCACTGAATTTTTACTTACACAGGATAGGCATACAATGTTTTATTCTGTTCCATTTCTGGTCTGGCTTCCATGTTTGCAGGCTGCTGCTCTTTGGCAAACATAAAATACCAAATTCTGTTTTGGGGACCTTGGGAACTCTCATATGTTTGGCACAGGAACCAGGAAGTAAACATGAGCCACACACTGCACCGCAGTTGTTCCACAATGTAGCTCTAATTTTCAAAGGGGAAAAACCGGACTAAATAATTGTTGATGGAGAGAACCGATTGTTTAGAGGGAATGCTACTTACATCCCAGGTGACAAATGAGAATGATTTTGGTAAATTTTACAGTAAATGTCTTCTTTAATGCTCCCAGCTCATGTTGCTAAGGATGGTACAACTACTTATTTGCTTTAGGAGGTAATTACTTTTTCTCATAGGGCCAAGTGAAGGTGGATAGCTTTTTTTCTCAATGAATGAAATCATCATTTGAAAACTTTTTTTTTTTGCATTTACTGTTATCTTTATAAAATATCAAATTTGTTTGATGATCTGATAAAATTTAAGTGGGACTAATAAAAAGCAGAATCAAAAGAAAATCTGTAAGGAGCAAAAAACCCTTTTCACAACAATACATAAATAAAACAGAGAGACACTTCAACCCTTACTTATGGTGCCAGGTGGTATTTGTGTGACCTTTGCTCGAAATCCCGGGTACTCGTTTTCCTCATTTGTGCCCATTGTAACCAGCATGACATTTCCAGAAGAATATAATGTTATGGGCTCACTGCGTGGAATGTGTCCACACAACCTGTAGAAAACAAATTAACAAGTTTTGAGAACTAACTCATGATTTAGAGGCGCAAAACATATGGGTTTTCACAGAATCTTGATTTTAATGTTTACTGGTTTTAGTTTTTCACAGCTGGTGAAATCTCACAGATATAACTGTAGACAGTTTAACTTTTATCCCTAAAACGAAACACAATATATACAAGTTTGCCATTTAGAAAGACAAAAGCCTTAGTGTGCAACTTTGGGCAGGCGACACATCTATCTGTCCACAGCCAGGACGTCAGGACATCAGCATGATTTTTCATGTAGGCTACTGGTGACAGTTAATACAGCACAAATTCATATAATTTTCTACCTGGACGTTGTTTTTCTCACTAAATAATTAAGGTGAGGATTAATTAAGGTAATCAATTAATATAAACAACAGTGGCATGAAATTATTGTTGTTGGTGTGAAAGCTCAGAATTAGATGTGTGTGAGAGCGAAAAAAATTAACAAATCTTGTGACTTTATTAAAATGTAAAATTAGTATTACTTTATATGTAAATGCTTAATACCATGTCTATCTTGTTTAAGAGGGAAACAAAAAATATTTCAGCATGAAATATTTATTTATTTACACATTTGTTTACCCATTGTGTAAACATGAGGGCGTTATGATTAATGATATAGGCCAGAGTTTAACATTTTAATGGCACCAGGATGTTTTCATTCCAATTCAGAAAAGTGCTTGAAAACAAAACAAAAAATTTTTGTCTGAGAAAATGTTTTTTTACCAGTGTCATTTATCGCAAAATTGCATATTAAAATGACCAAATAGGCTTTTACACTTTCAGAAATAAAAGGATAAAATATGTGATTAATTTGCGATTAATCTTGAGTTAACTATTGAAATTATGCAATTAATCGCGATTAAAAATTGTAATCGATTGTATCCCCTTATTCCATAACAGAAAACACAGTTTAAATTTTATTTTCATTTATCTTTTGAAGCAGACAAAATTAAAAGAGAAATATACTCACTCTTCCAAAGCACGGCTCTCTATGGGCACGAGAGAGTCATAGATTTTCACAAAGTCATTTTTGCAGTTGTCTTCCAGGGCCATATCCTCAAACTCCAGCTTGATGATGTGTCCACGGTCTGCTCGAAGCTGCCACTGGGTGAAGGAGTTCGGGGCGTACGGCTTGTTTGGGAAGCCAGGAGACTCTATCAAACCAACCTTATTGGGCTTTGTGTGTTCTAGAAACTTTGATTGTTCTGACAAACAGAGACAAAAATGACTTATTTAGAACTCAGTAATAACTTAGTATGTCACAGTCAAACAACCAAGACCTGCCTATACTCAAGGCCTAAAATAGTGTCCTATTTTCTAATCTTGATTACAACCTTTTACTGTTAAGAGTATCCGTAGAATGTGCTGAACAAAACGCCTCGGTCCATTGGGCCCACCCAAGTTGCAGCTTACAGGACTTAAACGATTGGTGGTTAACATCCTGGTATTAGATAACACAGTACACTTTCAAAGGACTCCATGTTTACCTTCAATATGATCATCCTCATGGAGAATGTGTCTTTTTATATGAATAATGGTTTTGTTACCATGAGGAGGTCCCATCAAGGTGGTTTGTTGATTCTACAGGTAATAACACCTTGGTGGGCTGGTGAAATGCTTTCCTAAAATTACTCAAATAATTAAGAATTTAAAAGGGCGTAATCACTTTTTAATTTATGGCCAGGATGGTTTGTGCTTTTTATAGGTAAAGAACAAGAAATAAATAAAAATTTACAATACAAGCATTTATTTTTATTTACTCCTCCCACATCTCAGTAGTTCATGAAAAGTTTAAAACCATACCTTTTCTAACTTCCTGTGAATGCTGGCTTTTCTGCAGTGGTATCACTAGCTTGTACGTAAGCAGGAGTGAACGTATGGTTAAGGTTTGGCTACTTTTATTTTTGTCAACCTTTACATAGTTTCTCTCAACTTGAGAGTTTCTGTTGTGACTCTCCATCTTTCTTAGCAAAAACTTGCTAAGCTGCAAATAATATTGTGATTTCTTTTAAAAATCAGACACTTAAGACAGCTTCACATCGGTGATCGGTAATTATTAAACTCTTAATTTAGACTTTGTAGGACCTAAGTTTGCCCATATCACCTCATAGATTTGCCGTTAAGGTGCTTTTACCTTCAGTAAATTAAAACATGGTTACTATAAAGAAAAAAAAAAATAACTTGGGTACTTACTCTTAAATGATGATGGCAACAATTTTTCATCCAAGACTACGGGAGGAACCAAAAACAGAGACACACTTAGATCAACGAGTATTATCAGACAGGATGTGGCAACATAAACAACCACAAAAAACAGCAGAGCAAATACAGACCCAGAGACAAGCTCTTACCTGAGGTCTTTATGTCTCTAATTTCAAGGATGTTAGCTGGTCTCTCAGGCGACTGTAGAACTCTTCTCACACCTTGTTCCAGTTTCGACATAGCCTGGTCAACAGATGATTCTTGGCCCACAGGGACTTTAAACTCTGACCGGTAGTAGGCAATAACGCTGCCCTCGCTGGAAAAATTGACACCAGAACTTACAATGGCCACCATGCTTAGAAATACCAGTTAAAACACATACTCATATAACAATCTTTTTTAATATGTGATCATCCATTATACAATTCTTAAGGCACATGCACGACCGGAAATTCAGAGAGGGATTGCAGGTTTTGCACACTATATAATAGCAGTTGAATGGATAGTTCCTCAGGCTTAAAATCAATTTATTCCTTTAACTCTTGTGTTATTAATGGGAAAGAGGTGAATAGAGGAGACCCGACAGGGAATGTAGTGAGGAGACAAGAGAGTGTCACCTAAGACTAAATAGAAAGGGAGAAAGCAATAAGTTAAAGCTGCACATTAATCTCAGGTATGTGTAGGACAGTGTATAATTTCTTGTCAGGCTCATAAGCAATACACCCCCCCCCCCCCCCCCCACAGCAAAGCTTGTAAGGGAATGTTAAAATGTGAATTTCAGGCTCTGCAAACACTACCAGTCAGAAGTTTGGACTCACCTTTGTCATTCAATGGCTTTTCCTTATGTTTATGACTTTCTACATTGCAGATACATAATGAAGACTTCAGAACTGTGACTCAAAAGCATATAGAATCCTACATCAAATTAAAAATTGTGAAATAAATCAAAAACATCTTGTATATTCTAGCTTTTTCTAAATATCACCCCCCGCCCCCCTTTCAGTTACTGCTTTGATCACTCTTGGCCTTCTTTGCATGAGCTTCATGAGTTTATGAAATGGGTTTCCAACTGTCTTGAAGAAGTTCCCAGAGGTAGTAATAAAAATAAAGACAAAAAACTTGTTAAGGATTATGGGATCACAGAGCCTGGAGCTGCAGAAAGCAGGACTTCACAGATGTGCCATGCATGGGTGGGTATCCCTGGAGCCCGGCTATTCCACAGTCTAACAGTGACACGTGTCCCAAACGACATGGGAAGGATCAACCACACTGAACGAGAGGGTCAGTCCAAACTTTCGACTGGTATTGCATATGTGACCAACAGGAACAGAGTTATGACTCTATACGCCATCTTCAGCCATACCTGAACGCCTGAACTGTAGACTTTACATAACATTTCTTCAGCTGCGGAATCTTGGCGTAAATCAATTTGAGCTGAAAAAAGTCGATATAAAAACAGACAAAACGCTTAGGTGAAGGTGAGTAATGACAATAAAACTCCTCTATGTTTTGGGTATGAGAACCCGGCAGACTTACATCTCGCAACACCTGCTCAGCCAAAGCTTTGAATTCGGGAGAGGTGGAGTTCTCATAGGCGTCTTCAAACACCTGGTTGTCAATCCTCATCGATCCGGTGTAAATCCTCTTGCTGTGCAGGTCTTTACGGACTGAAAGAACCCAAGACCGAGACTGAGCATGCATACTTAAACTTTTTCAGGTTAATCAATCAACTGTCAGTACAGCAGCTTATCTGGAAATACAGATACTTTTTCTTTTCCTCATCTTGGTCTGGAAAATACTGAAAACACAGCAAGCTTTTCCAGGCTGCATGAGAACCCTGTCCTGCAGATAGCCAGGCTAATAAACCTCATATTAGCTTGTTGTACTTGTGTTACTCTGGAAGTCCTTGTTAAATTTCAGTGAGGTTATATTAAATAATTGTGTTTAGATTTTCTCAGATTGTTCTTACAGATTTTTTAGTTGTTGTTGCTTTTAATTCCTTGTGCAGTTGATTATTGTTTATAATGAGGAAACAAATCTAGGCTCCTGAAAGGCAGGCAGGGACTTTCAATATTCTGGGACCACACTTCACTAATTTTTTTATTTTTTGGGGTCTAAATTAAGATTTAGGTGAGAATATCTACGCAAAAAACAAACTTTAAAGCAACTTCCTCCATATGGCAGACCAATCTGCGGTCTCTGAAAACATGAGGCTGTTGGGTTCTCAAAGGAAATGTGCATAAAACTCCAGGCTCTTATTTTTCCTCTCAGTCTTACATCTGTTGGCTGACTTTTCTCAGATTGACAGGAAGCCTGCGGGCTTCCACTGCATTGCCACATGTACCTACTGAGAAGTCTAGGAAAGCTGCACAGATTAAAAGCATTACTATAAATGCTATACAAGACTGGGTCCTGATAAGACCTGCTTCTGGAACTGCTTAATTGTCGGAAAAATTATCACCACCGTTATTGTGGTCACAACAGGAATCCCCATTATAAATCATGATAACTTAGTAGGACTGGAAACAAATTATATTTTCTTACTAAATATTGAGACAATTCTTTCCACAAACAGGCTGTGGGGCAGAATACCCAAAAAGATCCAGGGCAGAAAATAGAGGACACTAGAGATATCTACAGCTGCCATTTTGATCCAATTCAACTCAAAAATACTTTATTAAACCAAAAGGGACACTAAATTTGGACACCAACCTGGTGTGTCATTTAAGATATGACATTAAAAGTTCACCTCCCGGACCGGACTGTGAAGGCTCACTGTGATGTATATTGCGTCCATGCTTCTGACCAGTAGGTGAAGCTTGGCGCTTTGTTTTGTTTTAGTCCTGCTGAGGTTTCAGAGCAGAAGAACTAATAAAACAGACTAACACGGTTGTTAAACTAAAGTCAGCTCTCGGTTTACTGATAACACAATATTAAAGCTCCCACCTACATGGGCGTGCAGTGGACTCTCCGCGGACGGTTTACCTTCATGGTTGAGCGTACTTATTGCCTACATTTCTTGTGACAAATTTCTACAATTCCCACACTTTTTGCCAGCAGGACGAAGCGGGGGAAGAAGGGATGTTTAAATGTTTGATTAGCTTAGCTAGTTGAACATGTAGAGCCATTTCTTTTCCAGCAGGCTGCCAACGCACACCTGTCAGTGACAGAGAGGGACGGCGATGCCACGCGTCCTTGCAATCGCCTGCTTGGAGCAGCTCAGTGTATCAAGCTTGGTGTCACATATGAAACAGTCCGATGTGAAAACTTCTTGCCGCCAAGCCGTTTATAGTGATACCATGTATGTGGTCAAAAAATTGAGCTCTGCGCGTGCCTATCGGCACGGAGTCATGTCTCTGCAAGTAATGCTGGCTCACACATGTAAGTTCACAGCGAATAATATATATATATTTTTTAAATCGATCTTTGGGTATATGACTATGAGAATCGATTCATAATTGGAAAATCAACTTTTTTTTTAAACACTGCCCTATATGGGAGGGGTATTAAACGAGTTTAGCAGTCTACAAACGTGTGGGATGAAGCTGTTGTGAAATCTGGTTGTTCTGCATTTCAAGTTGGTGAAAACCTTTGGCCAGAGGGCAGCAGGGAGAACAGCCAATGATGGTGACGTACGAAACCCACGGCTGACTCTACCGGACTGAGGGCGGTCCCCCTTTTATATCGAATACATGTTTTTTGCAACAGAAACTATTCCCAGCATCTCAGCAGTGAGTGAAACAAAAATAAAACGCTAGTGTCATGTGATTCCCAGAGGGTAATCAGTCTGGGATTATAAGCAAAATAAGGAATACAGAGAACAAAATGATGAGAATATAAACAAAAATAACACGTGTTGCTCTCAGCTTCATGTGAACTCAAGTGCGAACACCACAACAGCCATAATCAATGTGTGAACTGGCCAGTATTTCCCATAATATAAGTGAAACAAGTTATATAACTGACCATTCTTTCCCATAACATATTGTTAAAGAATAAAATCAAGTTAAATAACTGGCCAGTTTTGCCACCAAAAGAGCAAAAATGATTTATATAACTGACCAGTTTTTTCCCATAATATATTGTCAAAGAACAAAAATAATTCTTTGGTATATCAACCCTGGTCATGTAGCATCTGTGAGCAGTGCCATGGATGGAAGGAAGTGCTGTCCTAAGGGTCTCTTCACTGTCTTCACCAATCTCTCCACATATTTACAGTCTGAGGCATTGCAGGCCCCAGACCAGTTATTCTCTTTAACCCCTTAAGCCCACTCATGGGTGAGCTTAAAGGGTTAAAGAAAGTAAAAAAGTATTCAAGTACGAAATCACATATTTAATTATCCATTATTATATGCCAAACCATATGTAACCAGCTGGTTTTATTAGTTGGCAAATTGTTGTGGTCTTTATAAATTCCCACTTATGTTGGGCCAAAAACACATCATTGCCCCGCCCCGGACTGTAATCACCCCGTGCTACAAATATGTCCGTCTTTGTTAAATAGCATGAAACTTGTCACGATTTGTCGTGAAAAACAGCTTCAAGTATCCACTTTGTTCTCCAGAGAGCGGACGGTGGCGAGCAAGTTGGATAGAAACAACGTTTGGCAAGGATTAGCTTTTAGCTTGGCCATTGGCCCTCCCTATCTGCCGTGCTTCAGTTTCCCATCACATCGCCTTCGTCTACTCCAGGTGCGCTGGCAGGAGGTCCTGCTGCTTCGTAGGCAGCTGGGTCTTGCTGGTATAGCAGTCCGTAGCTGCTCAGTGTGCATAGTTGTAATCTCCACTGTTGTTAATAAGCAGGATACGCATAGTTCTAGAATAAACTTCCAATCAAATACCAGTCTCCCATTGTTACACTGTATGTTCAGTGCTAAACTAGATGATATAAATGACTTACTTGCTGTTGCCCTTAGAATAATAAAGGATTTTTGTAACTGGGGACCTCCCTAAACAGAATAAAAAGAAAGGAAATGGTGGAATGTGCTTCAGAGCAGTAGACGATTTGTAACTTAGCACATCTCTGCTGTTCTCCTTGCAAATAAAAACGTCTGTTGTCTTTTTTCCCTGTGTTGTCTAATGAATGTTTTAGACACTTGAAAAGAATGCGTGAACCTTACATTTAATTGGTCCTTCAAGCCGGAGACCAATACACCTGAGGATTCCAGTAGGTAAAGTGAAACCGGGTAAAAGATTGTGGCCACAGCTGCAAGATCTTTTCTAGGACAGGATCCGTCCTGTCTGCTGGGATCCAAAGGTTGACGGTACTCCGTGAGGGGATAGACAAAAGTGGTGTGAAGTTTTGTTTAAAAGTGTGAGGTCAGTGACTGAGGGTCATTGCACGTAGAAAAACCCTGGAAATCCTAGGCACTAACAGGTAAAAGGGATAACGGAGTCTGAAAAGTCCGTGTAATAAAGGGATAAAGGAGTCGAAAAGTCCGTGTAATAATAGGGTGGTGGAGTCCTACAAAGTAAAAGTCCGTGGTGTGTATAAGTGTGTGACTGGAAAATTAAATACCACTAGGTATTTTCTTTTCATTTAAAAACAGTGGGATTGTAAGTAACAAGCCTCTTGTGGATGTTGTAGCAAGAATTCTCTGCTTGAAAGAGCTGAAATGAGAATTACCACAACAGGTTTTTTAATGTTACCCCACAGTGATGATTTCAGTTCCATAGAAAACTTTAGGTGTTGACAAAGGAACTGGACTAAATTCTTAAAAATGGGAAGAGTCGCAGAGGACTCTCCCTGCGTGCAAGCTATCTGTCTTATATGTTGTCTTTGTTATGTCTTGTTTAATATATTGTTTCGGTTAAAATGGGATCCATTGCATGAGTGAAGGAGAGCCTGCTTGAGTCCGCGCCGCTTGAAAGAGTGTGCGTATGTGTGGCTGAGAATCGTGCCTGAGCGCATGGGATTTACGGTGGAAAGTTAATGTGTGAAGTTGATTTTATTTTGGAGGAAAAAGTAAGAAAGTGTTTATCATGGTGGGAGCATTTGATCAGGATATTGGTGAAAATGAATGGATCTATGCGCCCTGGAAATCATTGGGGGACCAGGTCGATGCATTAATGGCTTTTTTTTTAACTGTGTGAGTGGTTGAAATAGCACGTCGATAAAGATGACAGACAAGTGGCTTATCCAATCATATGCAAGGAATTTTGATAAGGCCCAGCCTTTTGAAACGCCATTCCTATGGATCTGTCCCAGATGGATGACTGGAGCTAGGAGGAGCGAAATTCATTTGGCTGGGGTCAGGTTATAACATTGCAGAACCCAACCCATAAACCGTACTTTATTGCTTATTTGTTGTCTTTTTATGTCTCTAAAATGTAAAATTAGTATTACTTTAAATTTAAATGCTTAATACCATGTCTATCTTTGTTTAAGAGGTTAAAAAAAATATTTCGGCATGAAAACGGGTATTTATTTACAAGGGGACAGATAGGGCATTGGGACTTGCACAACAGCCGATACCGCAACCTAATGTCACAAACTGGGAGGAGGCAGTATTGTTCTTCACCAAGATGGCTGCCCCCACTAAAGGACATTCAAATGAAAATTACTCTTAATTAAAAAAGCTTATCATTTATTGAACAGTATGTAATAGTTTTATATTTTAATTACTTTCAGCAGTTTGAATTCTGATTTTGACCGGACTTCTCCTTTAAGATTAGTTATTCAGTACTACACAATCAAAGTTGAGATGAGCTGACTGTGGGAAAAATCCTCATTACCATTATTTTAGTCACAACAAAAATCCAAATTATCCCAACCCACTCGAGATGGGTCCAAAAAAAAGACCCTGCTGCTCTGGAAATACTGGAAGAGCAAAGGAAAATAACGCTCTGGCTAATTGCAGTTTCTATGCTATTATTAACAATAAAAATAAGTGATAAGAAAATGGGAACAGTTCTGTAACTGTAGTAAAAAAGATATATGAGCAATTTATTATTTTAGCAGCAGTAGGATAACTGACTTATCTTAAATCAAAACAACGAGATCAGATATAATTTCATAACATACAGTTATAATCAGCAAATTTCAAGGGAGATAAAGCAGGGTACAAAACTTGTCATTTGATTTACCTTTTTTTAGGGATTTGTTAGCTCTGCCTTTCCTTTAAATAACCACACAAAGTGTAGGTATTTTTAGCAAAATAATTTAGGGGTCATTCACAATTTTCAACCTTTTCACAAACATACTGTTTTTTTAATATGAACGTATAATACAAAGCTATTTTTTGAAACTGAAGTCAGGTTCCTTGTTTGTGCACACAATCTCGACTAATAAAGCTGCTTCTGATTCTCTACTCTGCCGCCTTCGTCTTTATTTCCTCACCCTCTGGAAGACTGTTTTCATAACATTAACACATTCGCTGCACATATGCAGTTCATCCCCACATCTTAAGAAGGAGGAGCTACTTACAATGGAAATGCCAGACCAGCAGCCCAGTCATCAGAGCAACGACAGCGGCAAAGATCACCGCCCCGATCACAGCGCCCGTCTTGCCCGGATGCTTTTTTTTCTCTAGCTTTTTGTTGTCTGCCACTTGCAGGAACTGCTCATTCTCAAAGTCTTTACCCTGAAAAAAAAAAATTACAAATCAAAATAAATGTGAAAACAGTTCACTGCGTCGTTGCACCTTTAAAGTATTTTCCCCATAGAAAGCTTGGTGATTTCATAACTGTGAATGTCAAATATCCACCTTCTCCCCCACCTTACAGCTTAAACTTATTTTTTTGCACTTTGTCACACTTACATGTCTCAATCACCAAATTTTACTTTCAGACACAGATATCCAATGAAAAAACTGCTGTTTTTCGTGATGTTATATATTAAAGGGAATAAAAGCTTTCTAAACCATCCTGACTTTTAGTAAAAAGTAATCAACTCCCTAAACCTAATAACGAATTGCTCCACCTTGGCAACAACAACTGCCACTAAGCATTTGTGGCGTGTCTTGGAGCACAAACAGACAGTTTAAGGTCACACCTTAGCATCTCAGTCACATTTAAGTCCAGATCTTGACTAGATTATTCAATAACACACATTTTTTAAAATTATTTATAACCATTCAAAAGGTGGACTAGCTGACGGGCTTTGGATAACTGCCCTGCTTTGAAGTTAATATGCATTTGAGCTTGAGTTCTGGTTAAAGAGCAGCTCCATCAAATCCTTCAGGTCCTCACCCCCCCCTCCTACTACTAATGGTACCATCAACGTGTTTCATGCTTGGTCTGATGTTGTTCTTCTAATTTCTCTGTCAGTTAGTGGACTATTCTGTTATGACATGGAGGTGAATTGCTGTGTTTTTTCCCCCTCACTGCGTTTCCATCGTCTCACTTTCTGCTTGGCTAAATGTCACATTCAGCGGGAAACACCACACACACACACGTTAGGATATTTAGTTTTTTTAATTTCCCTTTAGGATCAATAAAGTATATTTGAACAGAATATGGGGCCAAGACGATCCAACGTGTTCTTCTTAACACTGTCGGAAAGGGAAGATTGAGGCAAAAATCGAGCAAATTTCTCTGCTGTGTGATCCCGGCACGACCCCTCCGTTAAAGCCACAACAATGGCTGCCAATCAGGTCAAGGTTTCAATTTAAATTTTAGTCTTGACCTTCAAAGCTTTACGTGGTCAGGGTCCTCCCTATACTGCTGATTTGATTCAAATGCATAATCCTTCCTGTAGTTTGAAGCCATCAAACCAAAAGCTTTCAGGGGTTTAAATCTTCACAAGCTGTAGCAACCAGACTGTGGTATGCATTCCCTAATGTCCTGTGGTATTTAGAGCCTGGCTACTTTAAAAAAAAAGCAGCTACACACAATTTTATTCCAAAAAGCTTCAAGTTAGATTTGAGCTTTAAGAATCGTTTTTATTGTGATCATTATGTAAAATAATGATGTGTTTTTATGTACGTATCGTGTCTTGTTTTCCCTTTTCGTACGTTTCTGTGTATTTTGTTGGGTTTATTCTTCTTGTAAAGAACTTTGTCTGTTAAAAAGTGCTGCAACATTAATGCTTCACTCTCTTCATGCTGTCAGACAGGTTCTGTTGTAAGGATTAAGTGATTCTACAGGATTGGCAATAACTAGGGTTGCGTAAAAAACGTGAAACAACAAAAATAAACATGGTAAATCACAGTTAATTAATGACTCAACTGTGATTTACCCCCCAATCCACACACAAATACACAACAAATGGCCAGGTTCCAGAGCTATGGATGCACCTGACAGACTTTGAGCCTGAGTCATCATAGATGGGTGAGCAGTTACCTGCAGGACGTCATACACAGATTGGGGCGGGGGAGGAGGTGCAAAGGTTTCACCACACAAAATCCTGTCTAACCGGCTGGAGCAAACCGCAGACTCACGACAGGTTCCTGAGTGTTCACTGCAGCAGAGCCAAACTCAAAAACAGCCCTGTTCACGTCTTATCGAACAGATCGCAAAGGAGTCGTGACGTCCAGAATAAACACGATTAACCAACTTTAGCTCCCACTTGTCATTGATTATGTTTACCACTAAAACTGTGACACAGCTTCGCGTTTTACGTCCAGAAAGCAACACTTTTGGTTTGCCTAAACCCGACACTCGCGCTAAGCTACAGAGAACACATTGTTCTGGAGCTCTGAGGGCAAAGTTCAAGCATCTCATCCTGAAGAGGAAGAGACGCACGTTTTAAATCCTGTGGAACAGAGATCCCTTCCAGTGTTTTTGGTTGGATAATAGTCACAGATTCAGATGCATAACACATAAATCAGGCGTTTTCTGAGTCCTCTGTGTGAAGCAGAATAAACATGGGACAACAAAGACATCCTCTCAGAATCCATTATATTCAACACATTAACACTGAATCAGACAAAAGGGGAAATACTTAAAACTGCAGGCTATTGTGAGAATTTAAAGCCAAGTTAATGGACATTATCTAACCTGCTGATCCCCATTCAGATAAAAGGATCTGCATCAGGTTGTTTCCCCTTCTCTGGCCCACTGATTGCTACAAATGTCAAAAATTCACCAGAAATCTGTTTTTGATTCTCACTGTGGGGGCAAAGACATCCCTAAACATGTCCTTTAGGGCTTTGTTTTAACAAATCCTACAAATATGAAGGGTTAGTTTCTATGTTCTGGACCGGGGGTCACCAACATGGTGCCCGCGGGCACCGAGTAGTTCAGAAAGGTGGGTGACTAAAAATCCTGCTAGGCCGTGGAGTGATGTAATGTCATTTTATTCAGTACAGGTGTGAACGAGTCTCAACAGGGTGGAGAAACCTGCCAGAATTTACTACGGCTGACTTCTGAAGTGTCTGGAGAATTAAAAGCTTGGCGTTGGCAATAACAGCTGTCATTCTGAAGGAAGAACTGGGCCACGGATCATGTTTTTAAACCAAAATTCACAAAATTCTTGTAACCCACATCCCAGGAAAAAAGGGCGTGTGCAGTGGAATATTTATCCGTTTTTCCTTTTAGGTTTCTCTGACGACATTACCTGGAACAGAAATCAAGGCACCATCTCCCTGTGACATATATCTCCAAGATTACAAATGTTAAGCATAAAAATATGGTAGCTTTTTGAAATGTATTAACCCAATTAAGAGCAGAATAAATTAAAGTTCATTCATATTATTGTTAACTATTGAAAAAAAGCAAATTGTCAATAGTTACACCCCAAACAAGACTTTAACCTTGTTCATTAACTTTTTTGGTCCATTTTTTGTTAATTTTGGGGCAAACATCAGTGTTTTTGGACAGGACAAGCTGAGCCGGCCCTCATCCAGCACACCGGTTTGTGTATATATATATATATACACCATGGAAACAAAAAAAAAAAAAAAAAAAAAACACTGCTTGCTTTGCCTCAGATGCGGGGTATAACATTCAGATCATGGAAAACATGGAAGAAAATCGAAAGCCAGGAGGAGACAGCGCCACCACCCGTGGAAAGCTTACCACACTCGGGGTGTATTTCGGCGCAGTGTTCATGTAGTCCATCGCCTCTCCTTTAATTTGTCTTATTTAAATGTGTTTAAAAGGTCCAAAAACTGTCTTTTTTTAAATTCCTCTTCTCAGTTTCAGTAGATGGACCCGAAGGTCGCTTCCTGGAATTAACCTGCAGGCCCAGCAACAAGCTTAACCCTGAGTTAACTATTAAACAATAAATAAATAAAAATATCTAGAAAAGGAAAAACAGAAACACGGCAATGGTATAAAGAAAACTCCTCTCCAGCTGAGATGTTCGTCAGTTTCCACCTGAACCGAAAATGTCCGCCGGTGCGTCTTGAAGGGGGCGAGACACAACAAAAAGAAATCTTTCTTCCGGGAACCGGGCGGTTTCTGCGGGCGTGTCTCCACCCCCGATACACCTGCGCTGACTTCCTGTTTACCCGAGAGAGCAGAAACCCAGCCCTAACAGCATATCAGGCTCATTCCCAGCCCGGAAATGTCAGCCTAAACCCCGCGCGCTGGTTCTGGACACAGTTCGGTGTCGGATCACCTTAGCTGTCGGATTCAAAGCCAAAATCCAAATAGTCCGGGGCTCATTTGGTTCCTCCCAGTCCAGCTACAGAGACGGCCACGTGATCTCAGGTGCGCACCACCTGTGAGTTTGGATGAGTCACTTCATAATTCATCTCGTTTTTTGTTTGTTTGTTTCAGAACAGTTTCGGCATGACAGAAACATGATCTTTCCCCCTAAATCAGGGGTGTCCAAAGTTTTCGGTTCATGGGCCAAAATTGTCAAGTCAAAGGAACTTGAGGGCCAAAAAAATTTACACAATTCTTTTAAGCCAAAACAATCAGGTACATTTTTTTAGCTGATTGTTTTAAATAAATACATTTGTCAGATTTTTGGTAGGAAATGAATGTGTAAATCATTGTAGATCCAAAGGTCAAAAAAGGGTTTTGCTCATTTGTCGTATTAAAAGATGCTCATCCAGTTTGCTAATTATTTTCAATAATTTAATTTTACTCTTTAACAACAATGAACTTTACTCTTTTAGGTCTAGCAATATAAGAACAGTGTTTGGGTCAGTTGTTCTTTGAAACTCTTGCTGTAATTAACCAGTTTTAATAATTCGGAATCAAAACAGACTTTAATGCACCAAAATCTGCATTTGAGTAATTAAATATCACTGGATAGATGTTACAATGAAATTAAAGAACATGTCAAAAGTGTGTTTATTAAAAGATGAACACTTTCTTTTGTACTTTTTCAATTGTAGGATTTTTACTTTTCTGTAATAATTGTGCCCTAATTAAAAACTAAAATCTCCCATCTGCATCAGCGACTAAATCTTTCTTGAAAGGAAGTTGTGGGGCCGCCCAGAATCAGTAGAGGGGCCACAAATGGCCCCCGGGCCACACTTTGGACATGCCTGCCCTAAATAAAAACGACACAATTATGTTTTTGCAGAGACTTTCAAAAGTATTCGCACCCCTGGTAATTTTTTTTTCTACATTTTGTCACCTCAGAACTACAAATTCTAAGGTTTCTGTGTGGGTATCATGTGCGAGAGACAAGTAAATAGTTGTGAGAGGGAAATAAAGCATAACTTTTAAAGTTTTACCATATAAAAACCTTGAGTGTCCAGAGTCTGATCAGGCTGTTAAACAGCGCTTCATTGGGGCAACTAGTACTGATCTTTGAACTAGAAGAGTCAAACTTCCCCATAACATTATGTAAAATAAGCATATTCTTTTATGCTTTTTTAGTTATTATAATTTTTCAATGTATATAATTGGAAGAGTGATTAAAAGGGAAGAGCAATGAAATAAAATTAAATGGGTTTGTGGAGGGTGGTGCTATTTTTAGAATAGGCTCATAGGCACCACATGTGGTCCTTGGAGGCGCCATGTTGGTGACCCCTGCAGTAGGTAATCAGAAAGGCCACAATCTTCATTCTAGACCCCCTCCCTCCTCTTTTTGTGCTTATCTGGTAAAAGGCTGCAGAGCATCAGGACCAGACATCCAGACTGCGGAAGAGCTTCTTTCTTCTGGCCATCAGGACCATGAACTCTCTTCCAAAGCTGCCCTGCACCAGAGATGGATGACATGAACAATCTTTTATGACGCTGTCTGACAGCATTTTATCTGCTTTATGTTTCTGACTGCGGACGGGGGGATTTTCGTGTGTTTTATTTGAGTCCTGTGTTCTGTGTACGCTGAAGGTGTAGGACAGAAGCAGAATCTGATCTGATCTTTTTTTCAGAAAATATCAGTGAACAAACAGTATTGTGAAGACCAAGGACCCCAGAAGAAAGGTTGAGGATGAAGTTAAAAGCAGGGTTAGGGTCTAAATCAATGTCTTAAGTTTTGAAAATTTCAAGGGGCTCCGTCTAACGCATTATCTGGAAAAGGAAAGGACATGGAGCAACAAAGCCTGAACCTAAACCGCAACAGCGGACAAGGGGAGCTTTAATCAGAGAAACATGGAAACTTTGGATGAGCTGCAGAGAACCACAGCTCAGGTTGGATAATTCACAAAACAAGTGTCAGCTGTGGACGCCACAAATCCCGGTAGCGAAAGAAAGAAAAGGCCATTTTGAAATAACCCAAACTCAGGCGGCTGGTTTGCTTTTGCCAGAAGTTACATGGCACACATTTGATTCTGCTCAGATGAGAGCAGACTCAAACGTCTTGGCTTACACACGAAATGCTTTGTGCTGCAAAAAACTAACTCTGCAGTCCCCAGTGGAGCACGGTAGCAGCAGCATTATGCAGCAGGGACTTTCCTGAAGGAGCAACGGGGAAGCTGCTCAGTTGGTAGCTCCTGAGCTTCTGATATCTGGACCACCAATACGTGACCCTCGCCTTTCCCTCGGATTCAGAACAGTTTTTGGTTAACTGTCAAGACACGGCTGCAGTAAGGCAAGCCTGCTGTCTCCTCTGTCAAGCTGCTGCCCGCTGCCTCCTGCAGGGGTTGCCCAAGCTTCACCAGCTTTTCTTGTTTTGAATAAACGCCTTAAAACGAAAAGAAAGGAATAAAAACCCTGTCTTTTAAAAACTTTTATCAGTGTTTTACTTTTCTGGTTAGAGTCAATTTCCTCCTGCTTTTTCTGGAACTAAATGTTTTTTTTTTCCCCAACTTGTAACCCAATTCAATTCAATTCAATTTTATTTATATAGTGCCAATTCATGAAACACGTCATCTCAAGGGACTTTCCAAAGTCAGATTCAATCAGATTATACAGATTGGTAAAAAAATTTCATATCTAAGGAAACCCAGTTGATTGCATCAAGTCTCTCCAAGCAGCATTCACTCCTCCTGAAGAAGCGTAGAGCCACAGTGGACAGTTGCCAGCATTGCTGATAGCTTTGCAGCAATTCCCTGTGACTCAGTGCTCCGTCATGCTGGAAAAACACACCGATCGTCACCAGACTGTTTCTGGATGTTAGTCTCTGAGGACATTTTGGTTTGGTATCCAGGGCAGCGATACATGGATTAGATCAGGATGCTTATGATCAAAATGATTAACCTAATATTTTCTAGATAAACAAAATATCTACAAAATACGTTCTGGGCAATCAGTAGGATTCAGCGAGGAAACAACTTTGCTCTAGTTGCAACTTTTCAGTTTATTCATGATGTTTTTCTTTGAAAGAAATGGCGTCTTCACCTCCCATTTTCAACGTAATTTATTTTCATAATTTAAAGCTTCGCACCAGAGAAGGGCCGGACGCATTGCCTCTGATCCCACCCACCCCGACAATACATCAGGCAAATGTTTCAGGAACATTAAATCCAAAACGAACAGACTGTCGCCTCCTGCTGAGAAGAGTCTGCTACACGTTACAATAACACTATGAATGCATATTTGCACTCTAACTCAGGGGTCACCAACATGGTGCCCGCGGGCACCAGGTAGCCCCCCCCCCCTCCAAGGACCATAGGTAGAGCCTATGAGCCTGTTGTAAAAAAAATAACACAACCCTCCACAAACCCATTTCATTCAATTTCACTGCTCTACCCTTTATCACTCTTCTGTTTATATGGATTTAAAAATGATATCTAAAAAGCAAGAAAAAATATCTGCTTATTTTACATAATTTTAAGAGGAACTTTGACTCTTCGTGTGACACGGCAGCAATGAAGTTGCTCTCAGTTTCAAAATGGCTGGTGACCCCTGCTCCAGCTTATCAGGAATTTATTCGTTGCACAGTTCAGAATATGAAGGTTTAAGAATATTGCACAGCATTTACTGCAGGCATGAATGTATCATCAAAGAAGCTTTGAGGGATTAATTCATGCAACACAGTAAATCATTTCATTCAAAAAGGATGGTTTTAGCATTAAAAACACCCTATTAAAAAGGGAACACTTGGGATACCTGCCTGTAATTTTACATTTTTATTTAAAGGTAATCTAGACTTTAATCTAGAATATTGTCTAGTTTTTAAGTGCTTTCATTTGTTCTAATAGTCCACATCTTTTAGACATATTTTTGGCTGCCTTTCAAAGGGATTTAAATAAAATATTTTATTAGTTGGTTTTTGATGCACAGTCGTTTTAACATCCCAAACCTAATCACAGAAAGAGCATAATTAGGGGCAGGGTCTGCATGTTATCTGGTATTTAAATGAAACAGATTGTGCCGTCCCTAATAAAATAAACACAAATGACTAAAACTGGCTGTTGTTCATAAGTCTTCCCACCCAACTGTCTCTGTGGAGCAAGCTCTGCACAGGCGGCAACAGATTTGACATTTCCTGAAACCAATATTGTCCTCTGTTACTTCAAACATATGAGACTTGATCAATTATTCAGCATTTCCCCCATTTTATTCACTTACCTGCTTTATTTCATTTTAAAAATGACACATTCACTTGTTTGTGGTGAGTTTATTGATGTGTAACCCCTGGTAACCATAAATCTGTTTTCATTGGTGTTGATCAGCTTTTAAATCACTAATATGCATATCATAATTATAGTCCCCGGTCCTCTTCCACAATCAAGCAGGCAGTTACAAGATCGAAGCTGTTTGGGTGCATAGTGAGACAGTCACATACAGATATACTGTCACAGAAAGAGGAAAAAGAAACTGGAAAATTAAATTTAAGAGAGATTTCATAGAATTTCATATAAGAACAATGCACACCACAGAAATCCTCAGGAAAAAAAAAAAGCCATGACTGCAACATCTACTATACAGGCATACAAAGACGATACTAATATAGAGAGAATTAGGATTTACTCGTTTGTTTTTTTTTGTCTCTACCTGTAAAAATACACAAAATGGCTTTTTGTGCGTCAGAAACCAGCTCTTTAAGCCCCGTCTCTCTGTGACTCTCCGTCTAACCTGCACAGACCTCCAGCTGCAGAGCTGCAAGCGGCTTTGATCCAGGGTTGCTCCTTCAAATTGGTGAAGGTTCGTTCGATTAGTTTGGAGTTGAATCTCAGCCCAGTTTTGACCTCCTAAAGTGCTGAACGCCAGCACGACCGCCTGCAGCAGGGGTGCGCATCCTCCATGAATTAGAATTTTAGATATGCATATGTAGGAATTAGTTGTTTACCTCTGAAAAATCTGTGGAAAACAAAACAAAACTGTAAAGGCAAGGCTTCAAGGGAACCCATCACTTGGATAGTATCGAAAAATACATTCTGCTATGCACCATTTGGACATCTGCAAATTTGTACAGCTTCAAAAGGTTGCATTTATGTGTATGAGGGGTTAAATGAACACATTCACTCCTTTTTTGTGTATATTTTCCCAGCAGCCTAGGGAAATGGTAGAGTGGGTCTGGTTTCCTTGTGGTGCCAGGTCAGAATATGAATATATATATATATATATATATATATATATATATATATATATATATATATATATATATATATATATATATATATATATATATATATATATATTCCTGTTGCACAATTGAGTTGATGTCAAGGCAACATCTGACCAATTAAAGCAAAAAAACTTTGACATTTATGCAATAAGAGTTTTTTGGGAGATGTGTTTGAGCTGGGGGTCTGTGCAGATCATCACCCTCACCAATGCCTGCAAACATTTGTAACCACCAAACAAAACAAATACAAAAATAAAAACCCAAACCATTCTATAATCTCTTCCTTTGGGAAAAATGTGAATAAAAACATCAAATTTTTATGTATACTCATGTATATTAAAACATTTTATGTATTTTGTTATTATAACAAAGCAAAGAAAAAAATCCTGAATTTATTCTCCCCCACCCCCCCATTTGTTTTTTTTCCCCCCACTGAATATTTTGATTGGTACAAACAACCTTCATATACAAGCAATCTATTGAGATTAAAAACACATTGAAACACCAATTATTTGAGGAAACCCATCAGAGTCTGCATGATGGAAAAACTATATGTAGAGCCAGTTTGATAACTAAAAAAAAAAACATTAGTTTGATTTGCTTTTCACACAATAAAAATGTCAGAAGAAATGTTATACATCTTAATCTGTCTCGATAATTACAGATAAATCATTTTCTACTTTGCGACCTGGCAGAAACATCGGACACGTGATCAAAAAGAGCTCTATAGTACAACAGTAGCAGTAGTAGAAGTAGTAGCATTAGGCCTACTTAAGGATTGTTTTTTAACAAACCAGTAAATGGAGTTTGGATGTATGCAAAGGATTTTTAACAATAGCATCATGTGTTATTGGTCAGTAGTATGTTCCCCCTGCCGAAGACGGCCAGGTTCCACGGCGCCCCCCTCAGGCTCGGGCTAGATCTGCATCTGCTCCAGGTATTTATAGGTGGGGTTTTCGTAGCCGTGGTTCTGCATCTTGTTTAGGTGTCGCTCCTCTGGCGTCAGCATGGGGTCCACCTGTGAGTAAGACGTAGATTATTATTAAAAGAGCAGGCACCAGAGAGGTGAGCTAAATGCAAAAAAATGATTCAGGAATTTAATTAGATCCAACGTTATTACGTTCGCCGGGTGTCTCACCTCCACGATGCCGTGGCTGATGGTGCCGTACTGCCTTTTCCTCAGCAGCACCAGGCTGATCACAATCACAGTTGCTATGGCCACGGCGATCACCAGCAGCCCAATCAGTGCCGTGCTGCTGAAGCTGAAGTCCTCTCCCAGGGGGCGGTAGGACTCCTGACAAAGTGAGAGGAGCAAATTACCAAGAAGCATAAAGAGGCAATGCATGTAAACACGACTCATCTGTTAGATCCGTTTGCCCAGAAAGATGGACTCTTGGATTCCTCTTTGCTTATTAGACAACAAACTAGCTGGCTTTATGTTTTCAATTTAGAATAATAAATCATAAACAATGGAACTGTAATTTTGCATTCAACTTTCGCAGTCTGCAAATCATTTTGTCTTTGCTGCCACTTGCATTCACTGCAGGAAAAAAAAAAAAAAAAAAAACAGCCTCAAGCTGCAGTTTAGGAGATTTCCAAGACACAACCACCAGTTTTCACGCTCAATTGAACACAGATTTATCTGCAGTTATTACCAGAAATTGTTTTTATTTAAAAAAATAAATAAATAAAAAATGTGTGTAGTTACTTCCTCCCTTAATCGATGCGACACAATCGATACGGCAGGTTGTTCTGCAGGCGCTGTTCTCAAATCTTAGCAGCTGAGGTGTGGAGTAAATGATGATGAAATGTTTATCAATCATAGTAATGGAAAAGCATGAGACTCATGAATTTCCTATTAAATATTTAAAAGTAACTCGCTTTGATGGGTATAGTTCGGTTTTTATCCTCTGCGCATAAACTCAGTTTTAAAAAGGGGAAAAATATTAAAATCAAAAATATTCAAAGGGAGATGTGTGGAAATACGACTTTTTACAGATCAAAGTTCCCTGAAGTGGCTTTGAAGTGTGGAAGTAATCGACTGGAGGAGCTCTGACTCGCGGTGCATCAGGGACAACATCCCCTCGGGTGGAGAGTCTGAACAACATTATCCAGCCGGAGTGAATAAGGACAGAGCGTTCACAATCGTGCTGGATTACCAGCTCAGTGTACACAAACCTTTACCTGTTTTTGGTTTTAACGGGAATCTGCATACCTAATCAACTTATTTCCAAGTTGTGTTTTATTGGAAAACGTTATTTAAAAAAAAAAAAAAACTTTTTATATTACTTTCTTTAAAAACCACCTGACTTAACGCTACCCACATAATAACCATATAAATCTATCCCCTACTGGGACAGAGCGGCTCATCACACAGTGAGGAAAAGCCCCGAGGAATGCTTTTAAAGGCAATAACTTTTATAAAAAATTTTTTTTTTTTTTAGAAAAAGCTATAAAATTGGCTTAGTTACCGGTATATACAAGCCCATGAGCGGCTAAACAACGATTAGGTTGGTATATCTTAATGTTGAACTTTTGCTTACACTCGGATAAATACCGATGCTTAGTTAACGAGGAAGTAATACCTAATTATGAATTCCAAAGTACAGGCTGGAGAATCCTAAGTGTCAGATGTTCATAGTGTAATAATTAACATGTGTTCACATTCTGTTAAATATCGGATAACTGGCTAAAGTTAAAGTTAATTAGTAAAAGACCAACACATGATGATGGACTGTGGATCAAAATTTGGTAAATGGCTCGTTAACTACTGGCTGTCCATTGTGCAACACTGAGCTTCACACAATTAGCTGTTAACAATTGCTAAATAATACTTTATAAGGCTAAATTGCTACATAGCCGTCATCTTTGAAACTCCATAAATGTTTCAGTTTTGGCCAATTGGTAGCTTATTATAAGTTAGTTGTTACTTAATTACCCAGCGAGTAATTGTGATTATGTTTTGCAAACTAGTTACTAGCTATTTTTTTTACAACTTAACATTACCAAGTTAATGGTTAGCAGTTAATGACCAGTTCACATCTTGGATATTGTCTAAGTTACTTTTTATAATATTTACTTAAAAATTACTTCTGATCAGTTTTTGTTCAATAGCTAATAGTTGAAGGTTAATTAAATATTAGTTTCTAATGAACTCTTAATAATATTTGTTAAGTACTTTAAAAGATGGTATTTTTTGATGATTTAAAGTAAGCAAATCAACAGGTAGTTTATCACTAATAATTAACTGTAACGCTTGTTTCTATTTCAATCTTCATAATTTCCTGCATAACTGAACGTATTTTATGGCCGAAAATGATTTATCCACCCCTAGATCACCATCTTCTAATCCTAAATGGAAAAGTAACTGAGAATTCACAAGGATGACCTGAATAAAGTCAAGAGAAAATAGTTTTAACGCTGCAGCTGATGGCGTCTGAGCAGACTTCTCGTCAGAACCCGGTTTTCTACATTCACTCCAGTAATTTTGCACATATGACGTCGTCCGATCATATGTGGACGGCTGCTGGGGAATCTTTCATTGCTCATTCCCACACAAAAACTGAGCCATGTCAGTTTCTGTTGATTTTTTTTTTTTTAACGTGTACATTCTGGTACATTCACATAACAAACATGCTCCCATGCAGGAATGACAGATTTTTTTTTTTTTTTGTAGCTTGAACAGAAAACTTTAACACAACAACAGAGAGAGGGAAGGGGGGGGGGGGTACAGAGAAGGATGCTAAAACGTAGTTTCGTTGCACACTTCTACACTCTCCTCCTTTCTCCTTCTCCCCACTGCTGGCAGCTTTAGTTCCCCTGAGAGCCCAGAGGAGGGCACCGCTATACTCACCAGCTCATCACCATGCATAACGCTGACTCTCTCAGCACTGTAAACCACTTCCTTAACATCCAGAGACTCATCAATCACCTGTCAACACAGACAGGGGAGCCCAGGTTACACTCACAGCAATGTGTGTGTGTGTGCATTTGTGTGCATGTGTATGTATGTGTGAAATATTTTGTTGTTTTTTTTTGTTTGTTCTCTTAGACAGAAATCGAGGAGGCAGGAAAGCAAGAGAGTGTGAATGTGCAGCAAAGTGTTTAGGGTGATGATGCGCTTGAAGTTTTCCTGTTCAAACTGGAGGTAGAGAGGGAGGGGTGTCGCAAGCGTTGTTAACATGCAGTGGATTTAATAGCCTACACACCCCTCTTAAAAAAAATGCAGTTTATCTGTGATGTAATAATGAGTGAATCCATCCATCAACCAGTTTATCCATAATGTGCAGGATTCCTGGTTCTAATTCATTTTAAACGTCTGAACTGACTTATCATTGCGTCGTTTTTTACAGAAAAAACAAACATGTCGTTTAAACGGGGTGTTTAGACCTTTTATATCCACTGTAAATAATTTCAGGCTCACAGCAAACGCTTCTTTCTGAACACACCGTCTGCGTCTCATCCGTCGTTACTGAATCAGACGGATCAGGACGGCGTTTTCAGGAGATCCGAAGAGGTAAAAATCTGCTTCTTTTTTTTTGTTTTTGCAAAGACAGAACAATCCAGATTCCCAGGAAAATGCTTTCAGGCGTCACTCCCCACCCAAGAGTTTCACTGCCAGATTGCTCTATCTCGGAAAAACAGCCGTCCCAGAACCAAACAAACAGGCGCATGCACCCGTAATCCCGCTCATGCACACAGACATGCAGCGCCACAGCCGTGTGTGTTGGTCTGGCGTGCAGAACACAAGAGACGCCCGGGGGGGGGGCAAACGTGGTTTGAAAATCCCTGCGGAGTGCCTGGTGAGTTTGGCGAGGGGCAGCGGCATGCAGTGACTGGCGAACGGAGCGTGGAGCCGGTCTGCGACGAGGCCGGCTGGAGGAAGCCACGCACAGACGGGTGTAACTATGAGAACATGGTTACTGGAATAATCAGCCACAGTGAGCCCCGTGGAAGCGTAGGGCAGCCTCATCCGTCCCAATCAACCTCCGCACCTCACAGAGATCTGGGCAACGACTTCAACCCATCTGTTCTGGGTTTAGCTCTGACAGAGCTGCTCTCAGGGTCACAGCAGCAACACTAGAATGACGAAGCACTCACCACTTTCTCTCCCATCTTGGGCTTGCCGTTGATGATCCTCTCCTCGGCGCCGATCAGACCGTCCAGACCAGCCATGGCGGAGCCTTGAGGAGGTAAACGGGGAGGGGGGGGCGTCGGTCAGTAATGGCAGGCGTACACAATCAGGCAAAACACACACAGGACAAACAGGGGTGGGAATGTTGGTGGTGGACAGCCGCACAAAGGCCTCCAAGATCCCTTCGTCACAACCGCTGCCTCAGTCTCCTCAGCGCACTGGTGACAACAAAACCCTTTCTCCCATTCATTCCCAGAGAGAGGACTGAATACAACGCTGCTCTGCTACAAAGGCCCTCTCAAAAGGGAGATGTGCCTGTAAGCGTCTAGATTCATGCTATATGTTAATAAAACCACGGCTCTCCTCTAACAGATTTATCTTTTTTTTTTTTTTTGTAGCTATACCTGCCTGTGAAATAAAACGAGACTATGATCTGCACCAACAATCAGTCCCTGCAGATGTGCGTGGTGCTCAGGCAGCTGGACAGAGAACAATGAGGCCCGTCGCCTGCATGTAGAGCAGCTTAAACGATCAACACCCAATATGCAGAAAAATGGTCCAGCGACCAAGGACAGGTCAGCGCTTAAAGGCATACTATGCAACATTTTTCAGTTAATTAATGTGTTCCATACCGTTTTGGATGATTAAATGAGTCATTTCAGGTCGAACAAAGGTTTTCTCGGCCGCCCTGGTGGTCTGTAGGGGAAATACTGTACTTGCAATTGTAGGAGCCCTTGGCCCGCTAGCCTCGTGAGACCATCCTGATCTCGCGAGCTTTCAAGGTTTCACTCGCAGATCAGTCTGGCTACCCTCCATTAAAGAAAATTTGGAGCCGTTCACCAAACGAACGTCCAATCAGCGTTGGCTTTGAGGCGGGTTGAGGTGTGACACAACGAGAAGCGTCAGTTCAGTCTAAAGAACATGGCGGCTTCAGCCGATGAAACTAGCGTTAGCGCGGCTATCGAGCAAGTTTTATCGGAATTACAGAGTATTTATTTGCTGAGCTAACGAGCCTTTACCTGCAGCAGCAAGAGTAGCTTGGCTTGTGGTTGTGTTTTCGTCGTTGCTCTGTTACGAGCGACGACGAATCTGATTGGTTTATTTGGCCCGTCTATCACCAACATAGGCCAATCAGCTAACCAGTATTTTCGCCCCTTCCCAAAATTACTTCAACGGAAGGTTTCCAGATGGATATGCGGAGCAAATCTATCTGGCGGAGTCAGGTAATTGGCCCGCACCCACAGGCTCAGAAGTCTTGTGCATCGCGAGAGTCGGTCTTGCTTTAAGGCGAGAACTGCTACACGCCCCCAGTGAAAGGCATGCTCGTTGCTAGCACAGTGGCGATATTTGTGCAGTTATCATGGCGGAACCAGCGACAAAACAGCGAAAGCCCATGTTGGAGCAGGCAAGAAAGAGGAAAAGGGCTCTGGACAGAGAGAGGAGTCGTACACGGTGAACATCGGGCAAGCTTTTTCCGAATGGCGAGAGCTAAAAGAAAAAGAAGGCTGCAAGGCTGACGCGGACCTCGCGTTTCTGCTGATGCGATTGTAAGTAACATTGGAATGGTTTCTCTCTCTCTGTGTGCATGTTCATACTTTCACTGTGTTAGTCATTGTTTGTACTGCCATTTTTTTCGACTTTTCGTTGCGTTCGCCTGTCTGCTGAGCTCAAAACAACCGCGCCTGGCTTGACGGAGAAACCAGAACAGCTGAGCATCTTTATGACAGTGCACTTTTACTTTCGCCCTCTGGGGGGAGCCTCGCTGGAAAATCAAACCCCGGTTGCATAGTATACCTTTAAGTTATGGAGAAAGATAAACATAAATGTGTGTGAGAATCTGTGGGAAGACATCAAATCTGAGGTCTACAGGCGCTCTCCATTTGGTCTGACTGAGCTTCAGCTACTTTGAAAAGACAAAGGGGTGAAAAATCTGTAGAGGTGTAAAGCTGCCAGAGACATACCCCCCAAAAGACTATTGACTGTAACTGCAGCTACAGATTAACAAAGTATTAATTTACTGGCCCTAAATGTGCACCAATGCCACTCTTTTGAGGGTTTAATCTGTAGTAAAATAAAATATTTAAACCCACACATGCTTTTCCTTCTCCCACAAATATGCACTACATCGTGCTGCACAATAGAACATGTTGACGTTTGTGTCTGTAATGTGGCAACGATGTGAAACAGCTTCAGGGAGCAAGGATGCTTAAAAATAACAACAGTAAACAGTGATCCTGGTGGGTTTAGTCTTAACAACTAGTGGGCGGCGTAAAAACCCCCAAGTCTGCGTCGGCAGAAAAGTTTTGCGTCGGTGAAAAAAGGTCTGGAGTCGTCCCTCGCTGCTTTTTAAAGTGCACGACTCAATCTTCATCTGTTATACTGTTTCCTGTCTGGGCTGCAAATTATACACGGTGGAGAAAACGCATCAATTTGTTTGAAAAATGGCTGCTTTTACGGCACAAATTAATGGCAATCAATGGGAGAAATGATAAAAGTGCATTTCCTGAGACGTCCCACGGTGCCGACCTAAAGTGGGTCACTTTTTCTCTCGGTTGGAGACAATTAGAGGCATGAAGATCGCATTGATCAGAGGCTCAAACCGCTGTACTAATATATTTTCCTTGCAGGTGGACGTTCTTGTAACATTTTAAGATAGCGTTGATCAACAGTTCTCCAGCTTCTTGCCTGCCTGCCGTCTTAGGATTGCAGTATGAACAAAGTAAGGGTGATTTACAACATTTGCACTGTGGTGTCCAACTTAAGTCTCTGTATCTGTCGGGCAAATCACATAGGTTCATGTTTGGGTGTGGGTAAGCGGTTTCAAATAGGCCCTCTACATTTCACACCTCCCGTCAGAAACTAGACGTCTGGCGAGAAAAAAAAACGTCCAGGAGGCTGGTGGAATAACCGCGGTGCGAGCCAACAGGCGGAGGAGTCTTTCTGAGAGGGGATGTTAGTTAAAGCTACCAGCTGGTCTACAAAGCATGAGGCGATAATCCAGATATGAGAAACAAAAGAATAAAAGCCAGAACATAGGTGCTAAAAACCAGGGGGGGAGGTCAGTAAGAAAGGGTCAAAGGGAGAGGAAAAGCAAAAGGAAAAAAAAAAACAAAAAAAAGGGAAATGGAAACGGTTTAGTTGGATGAGGAAAACAAGACGCAGCAGAGGCACCCACCTTTCTTGAAGGCACGTGGGGAGTCTGATAGGTCGCCTTGACGTTAGAAATGACCAACACAAAAACAGAAGACCAGAAAAGGGGACGGAGAGAAGAGAGAGAAAACTTAGGTGAGAAGGAGAAACGGCAGGATTATCAAGCTCTGTTAACTGATTGATCCGGGGAGCTGAGCCGGGAGGAGCAGGGGAAGAAATTAAGAGAAATGAAAACAGAAGCCGTTTGTGAATTGGCGCGCCCTGTCTGGGACCTCTGGGCTGCTGGCTCCTATCTTAAACACTCTTTGGGGGCGTTTGATTGTAATTTGCCTTCCTTCTGTCTGGAACTGTTCCATCCATCCTTTTTCTCTCTCTCTTTAAGGAGTCGGTCTTTTGTTTGGCACAAATGTGATGAAGAACGGAGCCCAGACTGTTGGTTTTCCCCTGAAGCGACTTGGCTGCAGCTCGGTTTGATCTGAACGGCGGAGCCGCGGTAAAGGCTCGGCCTCATGGGAGACCCTCGCGCCTCGACTCCACAACACGTTCACATCAGTATTCAACGCACTGGGAGCTGTGCTCTGTTAGTCAGCTGTGCGACCTGTTGCCACAGTGTTGTTCGCCAAGCCGCTGCTGCTGCATACCTTCTGGCTCTGAGCGGGACCCCAGAGACGTGACCTGGATGGGTCGGTAGGGTTTGCCCTCGGAGACGGGGACTTCCACGTTCTCCTCCGACGACACGGTGACGTCGGGCTGTGATTCGGAGATGGAGGACATGAACTGGTCCATGTCGGCCTTCTTCTCCTGGAGCAGCTCGTCTGCAGAGGAAGAAGGATTAGGACAAGCTAACATGAAGCAACAATTTAGAGCCTCAAGTTCATTCATTTATTCCAAGGTAAAATCTAGAGAGTTTAATTTTTAAGCACTTTCAAGGCTAATTATGATCCTCTTCATTTCTTTATCCTGTAGTTTTTTTTGCACCTGTACTCAGATATTTCTAAGATTTAAAAAAAAAGGTGCATGGTGACAGTTTTGAAGTTAAATATTCATTTTCTTTCCCAAACATGCCCTTACAAATGCCCAAAATAAAATCAGTTTGTCTCCATTTACCACAGTTGCCTCTAATGCCTGTTCATGTGAGAGCGACTTGGGCCGAATGATCCGGTCGCAGGCGTGATGGCTAATAACTTCAGTATTTCTATCTTTCTTACCTCAGAAGACATAACGCCTCTAAACAAAAGACCTTTGCTGTTGCAGCAGCAGACACTTTTCTTGTTTTCCCACAGACCATATCATTTTATTTCTAGAGCACTTTCAAAACAACATAGAAGCTGACCAAAGTGCATGAATGCATAAAACAAAATACACATAAAGCACATTAAATGTAAAGAAAAAATTAAGAAAACCAAACAATTGTAATACAGACAAAAAAAAATACTCCCACTGGGTTAAAATTAAAGAAAAAAAAGGGGTTTTCAGACAAGTTTTAAAGAAATCAAGCGATGGAGTCTGCCTGCCTGAACGTGCACAATACTGCTGCAGCTTTTAACTTTTTGTTCTCTGTAATTGTTTTTCCATAGAAGGTACACCTGGTCTGGCGTTCTGTTAGCTGTGACATCAACCAGGGAAGGCAGATCATCCGCTATTACCATATAATGTAGAAAGGATTCCTGGATCAACGTGTGCTTCATGACTCTTTGTCTCTCTTGTGTCTCTGCTCTGTCTTCTCTAACCCCCAATGGGTCGTAGGAGATAACCGTTCACTGTGAAACTGGCAGTGAACATAGACATGGACAATGCAGACGACTGTCCACTGTGGCTCTACGCTCTTTCAGGAGGAGTGAATGCTGCTTGGAGAGACTTGATGCAACCTGCTGGGTTTCCTTAGAGAGGAAACTTTCTCACCAACCTGGAGGATCTGATGGAATCTGACTTTGGAAAGAGCCTTGAGATGACATGTTTCATGAATTGGCGCTATATAAATAAAATGGAATTGCTGTCATTTCAACTTGCCGCCAGAGGAGGCAAATCTGTGCAAAAACTCTGGAACTTATGCTGTTCTCCTTTAAGTAATTCTATTAATTTACGCTTCTCTGAGATCAGGGCTACGGGTCCAGGAGGGAACCCCACACATGCATCTCCTGAGCAACATCCTCCATCTCATTCTGGGAGACCCCGAGGCGTTCCCAAGCCAGACGGGACATATATAGTCCCTCCAGCAGTTATTCAAACTCATAATCTTGGAATCTGTTCTTTTTTTTTTAAGTTTGTCGGACTTGCCCATTGTTCTGAGCGTTGGTCTATGTAACCAGTGCTGTCAGACAGAAGCTTCTCCTGCAAAGACAAACTACCAACTGCAGTCATTCATAACCCAAAAGCCTGCAGTTGCATGTTGCTTAAATAGTTCAAAGAAATCATTAATAGCTCCAAATTAACATTCTTCACGGCTATGGTGAACGATTAGAAACATCTGACTGGAACTATTGAAACCCAGAAGAGCGTCGCCGCCGGTTAGCGTTTTCCCTTTTTTCTAAGACTGGCGTCAGCTTCTGGTTCTGCCGTTTTATACGCAATTCTGCCCTTTTTAACCGCAAACAAACCGCTAAGTGATGACTGTGACCCAATTCTGTCATTAAGTAACTCAACTTATGCCTCAACTTTACAGCAAGGTTCTTGTCAGATGAAGCAGGGAAAACAGAGGACCGTTTTAAAGTTCTGGAACCGGGACGGCCAGTTAAGCGTGAAAGCAAAAGCTTGTGAGAGGATTCATCTAAAAAAATAAATAAATAAAAGGAATTAAGCTGCATTTGTTTAATTTCTTTTTACCACAAGCTCATGGCCGAAGATAAAACAATGCTGGAGTGTGTCTGAATAATTGGGTCACAGTGCGACGTTAAACCAGCCGTCTGGTCTTTGCTTGGATTTGCATCTCATTTTGCAAAAAGGCACAAAAAAATAAATAAATAAATACCGTTGGCTTCAGATAAAAATAAAATCCACAGCAAGCAGAGAAAATGAAAATGTGCTGGATTTATCTGACACGAGTGTGAGCCTCATTTCACTTCGTCCTCCCGCGGGCTGCCCGAGGGTCTGCGGCTCAACGCCACTCACCAATTTCATCCTGAATCTCCTCGGCCACGTTAGGTACTTTGTAGAGTAGAGACAGACTCTGGTTCATCCTCTCCTCGATCACCCGCAGGTGGGTCATCACCTGAGATCAGCAGAGCAGAAAAATAAGGCGTCAAGCAAATCCAATACTGATCTAAGGCGTTTGACCCGAAGCTGCCGATCAGCATAAAATCGACAGATGCCTTTTACTCTGCGGACGTTAGATCACTGAATGCAGATTTTTACCTGCAAACGTGCTTAATTCATTTTAGATTTTTTACTAAAGTGTGAAATTAAAAACACAAAAACCAGGGTAGTGGCTTAAACGTCTAAAAGCGGCTCTTGGACATTCAGTCAGACTTCATATTATTGATCTCAAGTGAATTTCTCCAATGTGAGATCAATAAAGACTTATATAAAGTCTTTATTGATCAATAAGACTTCTATCTTAATCTTAATACATAGCTTCTTTTCACTTTTGTTAATCATTATTTGTGATTCATAGCACTTCTTTTCAAAATCAAGTTCAAATAAAAATAATGAAAATGTGACGCACAAAACAGATAAAATCAGCATTAATCTGTAAAAGCATAACAACGTGATTAATCAGGCATATTGCAACATTCTCTCACAGCAGCCGACAGATCAGAACTGCAGGAAGGGAGTCCTGTCCTGCACCACTTTCTTCAATTTCCACCATAAATATTCAGCTTGACTGAAATCTGGATTGTTTGCTTTAGTTGATCGGCCTTTCCTGAAGGAAGAGTCTAACTTTCTTCGCTCAGTGGAACGATGCATCATCACTCTGAAAGACGACTTGATTGCCGTCAGCGACTCGCAATGAATTGATGGAAGGAGAGAACCGGCAGAGGTAATAATGCCGCCTGTCCCGCTTCTTTATCTTGCCTTGCATATCTTCACAGACAGTAAATGTGCTGCAGCGCCGGCTCTTTGTGCAGAAAAGGTTTACTGGTTGTCCAGGGTAAAAACATCCAGTGTCTTGACCATTTTTTTCAAGAAAGAGAAAGAGAGAAAGAAAACAAGAAAGGCAGGAAAGAAGAAACAAAGGAATCAAGGAAATACAGATGGATGGATGATGGATGATGAAGTAATAAAGTAAAAAAATAAACCTTGGTGTTATGTTTGACCAAGACATGTCATTTAAATCCCATATTAAACAGGTCTCTAGAGTTTCCTTTTTTCACCACAGGAATATCGCCAAAATTAGAAACATTCTGTCCAGGAGTGATGCTGAAAAACTGGTCCATGCATTTGTTACTTCAAGGCTGGACTATTGTAATTCTTTACTATCAGGAAGTCCACAAAATGCAGTTCAAAGTCTTCAGCTGAGCCAAAATGCTGCAGCAAGAGTTCTGATGAAAATCAACAAGAGGGATCATATTTCTCCAATTTTAGCTTCCCTTCATTGGCTTCCTGTTAAATCAAGAATAGAATTTAAAATTCTCCTTCTAACGTATAAAGCCCTTAATAATCAAGCTCCATCATATATCAGAGCTCTGATTACCCCGTATGTTCCTAACAGAGCACTTCGCTCTCAGACTGCAGGTCTGCTGGTGGTTCCTAGAGTCTCTAAAAGTAGAATGGGAGGCAGATCCTTTAGCTATCAGGCTCCTCTCCTGTGGAACCAACTCCCAGTTTTGGTCCGTGAGGCAGACACCCTGTCTACTTTTAAGACTAGGCTTAAAACTTTCCTTTTTGACAAAGCTTCTAGTTAGAGTGGCTCATGTTACCCTGAGCTATCTCTATAGTTATGCTGCTATAGGCTTAGGCTGCTGGAGGACATCAGGGTCTATTTCTCTCTCTCTGCTGAGTTCTCCTACTGCTCTCCAATTTGCATTGTTTGTTGTTATTTCAACTTTTATCTTTTTGTTCTCTGTCTTTTTTCTCTTCTTAGAAGGTACACCTGGTCTGGCGTTCTGTTAGCTGTGACATCATCAGGGGAGGCAGATCATCCGCTATTACCATCTAACATAGAAAGTACTCCTGGGCCAATGTGAGCTTCTGTGCTTTCTGTGTCTCTGCTCTGTCTTCTCTAAGCCCCAGTGGGTGGAGGCAGATGAGCGTTCACACTGAGCCTGGTTCTGGTTCTGCTGGAGGTTCTCCTCCCTGTTAAAGGGGAGTTTTCCTCTCCACTGTCGCTTCATGCATGCTCAGTATAAGGGATTGCTGCAAAGACATCAACAATGCAGACGACTGTCCACTGTGGCTCTACGCTCTTTCAGGAGGAGTGAATGCTGCTTGGAGAGACTTGATGCAACCTGCTGGGTTCCCTTAGAGAGGAAACTTTCTGACCAACCAGGGGGATTTGAAATACTTTGAAAAGAGCCTTGAGATGACACGTGTTGTGAATTGGCACTATATAAATAAAATTGAGTTGAAAAGCGGGTGGATGGATAGATGCTGAACACTGATAACACATTCTAACTAAGATGATGACAGAGGAAGGAGCTGGAGACATTTTTAAATTGAAATTACTTTCGTAGCAGAAGCTTTTAAAGGTTTCCCTCCTCCAGGACGGCCGTGATCCCAGACGGATCTCTGTCTGAACGCGGAGGCCGATTTCCCTTTGTAAATTCAAGCGGCACAGTTAAAGCAACGACCTCTGTAAGGGCTGGAACATTTTCATGAGGACGAACTCGGGCTCGTTTAAGCATCAAACATGCAGCAGAAAACAAGCCGTGGCTTGTAACGCTCTCTTCCCTCTGAACTCCTGCGACAGGATCTGCTGCGTCTCATCTCCCGTCTTCAACCCCCACATCACAGAAAAGATCTCGTGTGTCGGAAAAGGTTTAAAACTCTGCAGGATTTTCCCTCTGATGTCTGCAGGGGAAATCACATTTCTACAATCCTTCTGCCAAAAACCGATTGGCACCGCATAACAACCTCCCTCGGACCGGTTCTTCTCAGACAACTGGTGTTTACCTCCTGTTTTGCTTTTTTTATTATTTTTTATGTGCAGTGCGCCAGAACGATCGACAGGTGGCAGTAAAGCACCTTTGCCACGAGCAGCGCTGCAGCTCCCTCCTGACAAACAACCCTCATCATGAAAGATTACGCAGCTCAAATTCTGATGCATTAAGCACCTCGTTGACTCCAGACATTTGAAGTTATTACAACACAAGAGCAGCCGTGAACCCTGAAAGTCGGGGTTTAATAAAGCGCAGACTCTTCTGGGTCATGGATCAAAATCACAAAGGAGAAGGAAGAGTGAAACTGGCTGAGGAAGTGACAAATGAATGCAGTCTGGCTTGTTGCTCAGGAGATTTACCTCCTCCCAAACCTGATATTTATCCAGATGAAGCACTCCTCCTGCCCCAGTGCCCGTGCCCCACCTCCTTCTGTTGTTTCATCCATCTGCTAACAGAAACTAGCGGTGTCGTACGGCACAGACGCAGAAGAGCGGAGGAGACTCCAACCAAATCCCTGCGCCCGCGGCTCAGAGTCCAGCATTACACAAGACCTGTGCCGCGTTAATCTGCAGCTCAGGCTGAAGTGAACCAAACAACCGCCCTCCTCCATCCTCCCCGGCTCCGACGCAGGGAGACGCACGCTCTCTTGGCCGCCCACACATTCACAAACAGGGCAGAGAGGAGCCGGCTGAGACATCATTATCCCTCCTCTGTCTGAGCAGCACCAGCAGCAGGTGGAGGAGGAGGAGGAGGAGGAGGAGGGAGCAAGCCGACATCGACACACACGCTTCCAGATTTACCAGTGCAGACCATTCTGACACATTTTCTTTTTTAATAAAGTTCTACACTTTCCCAGACTCAAATTTCCAGAGTTTTCTGTCATCTTATAGAAGCATAAATAAAAAAAAAGGTTCACAAAGATTTCTTCAAGCATCTTTAAGGATCGAGGAACTGATACTCAGATATGGGAACGGAACAGGAAGTAACTTTTCTTTCCCCATATTTATCCAGATCAGAAAAATACTGCAATCAAAATTCCTGATCGTCGTCAACAAGCAGCTGAAAGTCAAAGTGTTGAAGATAAGCAAACACACTTAACACCGACTTATAGGTTTGTTGGTAAAAGAGAAAATGAGCCAATGTGAAAGCCACACTTTAGGAATGAGCTGCTCCTAGCTAAGGCTGTCACAGTCCGGAAATGTTTAACTCAAATTCTCTATATGATGAAAAAGGCCCGTTTTGAGTTAACCGAGTTGAAGAAAGAGGGTAAAAACACCCACCTGAGACTTAATCTGTGCTGCCTTTTCTGGGTCCACAGCCAGGGCGTGCTGGTAGTGGCTGATGGTGTGCTGGCGGTCCTTGTTCTCTGCACGGACGTACTTCCTCAGCGCTTGCAGGACACGGTGGGGCTGAAACGGAAACATTTTTACTGCATGAATTCTACCTGTAAGCATGATCTCAGTTCACATTAAGGTCTGGAGCATGACAGGTGCTGAAGGTTGTCAAACAAAATGAGGTGGAAAAACAACCTGGTGCATGGAAGAAGAAATTAAATCTTATTGCTTTTTAAATAAAACCATCCAGAAATCTGCAAGTGCAACAAAAGCTCAATGATTGCTGCCCTCAGGTCAGGTAATGATCCAATATTTCCAACAAGCTTTTACAAAACAAATTCAGACGGATTAAAAAGCTATTAAATAAAAGGAAATAAAAAATAAAGGGATTTACAGCTGTAGGCTCAAATGTGATTAATTTAGTGCTTTTTGGGGATTCTTGTACTTTGTCTTTTTTTTAGAAGGCACATTTGATCAGTTTTTCCCACAATAAGCTGAAATGTTATAGGGTTTTTATTTTATATTTCATAAAGCTCAGCGAGGTCAGACAGAGACGGACTTTTCAAGTAAAAACAAGCATATTGTTTCCTCTTGTTCAAACATGACACTTCTTCTTTTTGCCATATCTCTTAGCTACCAGAATTTATTGCTGTGGCGCAATAAATTATTCTCCAGTCTCTTGTTTACATAGCCGGCCGGCGGTGCATGCGTGTACGTGCATGTGGATAGCTGCCACTCCGGGCTCAGCCTCTCTCTGCCCTAAAACGCCACCGTCAGAGCAGCGTTGGGGCAACATGGCAGCACCCCCAGCAGATCAATATGTTCTCAAAGTGGGTATTTGAGCATTCTCGTGTTCTGGTGACACGTCAGCCTCCGCACTGTTCCAATTGCCAAGAACACCAAACCGAGAACGGACCAAATCCCCGGATGTTGTTCTTACCCCGCCCTCTTTATCCAGCAAGAGAACAGACCTGTGCATTCTTCAGACTGACCGCTTTCCCAGAATGCACCACGGCCGCAGCTTGATTCAGGACAGCACAAGCGGAGCTCACAGTGGTAAGTTAAAAATTCCCTTTTCTGCTGCTGCTGTTGTTGTTCAAACGTACGCTTTCAGATCGTTTTGAGGCGTGAATTTTTTTAATACTAATTAATAAAAATTTAATTTCAATTAATTAAATTTTCTTAATTTTAATTAATAATTTTATTTTTTTAGGCTTTTTTTTTAGATACAACCGTTTTCAATAAAACATGGGGTAATGTATTAATAGTTTTGCATGTAACATTTTGAATGAAATGTTGTGACTGATGTTAATTTGTCAATAAATGCTTCTGGTTCTAACCATAACTTTTTAGATTCATTCACAGATTTAAAGGCTGTAATTTCCTTGCACTTTATTTACTTATTATAATTTAATTGATAAAAACGTATTTTTCATATTTAATATTTGTTTTATTTATTTGAAATGTTTTTATAAGCACATAATTTTCTCAACTAATTTCCTAATTTTCCATTTGTATGAGTACATTTATTAGTTATTTGACCATTTCTATTGGATTTCTTTCACTTAATTCTTGGCCAGGATGCAATCTGCATGTGCAGGTTTATACAAACTTGAAAAATAAACGTTTCAAGTTTCTTTTTTTTTGATAAGATATCAACGTGTATTACTTGTTCTTGGATTTTATTTGGATATCAGAACACTTTTATTATCATTGTGCAAGATATTTAAGATAAATCAATCGAAAGTGCAACCACTTCTGATAACCCTTGAGATTTTTATCATAAATGTGCACTGGGCCAATCTGGACAGGAAAAGTTGGGCCCTGAGGTCAAAAAGGTTAAGAAACCCTGGTCTAGAAAGCGCTGTTAAAAATGTATCCCAGCAGGCATTGCTGTTCCTTTTCTATTCATCAATGTATAATTATGTATAAAAATACTAATTTGTTTCACTGAAATTATGCTGCTTATGCTCTGGAAAATGAAACACAGAGAAAATTATGGAAATAAATGTTTTTTTTCCCCTCATCCCATATTTTATTATTCCCATGCTTAATACGACTGGGAAAGCTCCCATTTAATGAGCTGTGAAACGCCGAGGCTCAGAGTTAAACATCTCTCCTTACCCTGGGGGGGTCGGCCTGCAGGGCAGCCAGGTAGTTCTCCAGCGCCACGCGGCGACGGTCGTTCAGCATGGCCTCCACTCGGGAAAGGTGCGTCTCCACCAGCTGCTGCTTCTCGCTGGCAGCCTCCTCCTCCAGGGACTCCACCATAGCCTGGAAGTGCTGACAGCAAAGTCACAAACATTAACAGAGCGCCGCTCAGTTCTGATAGAGAACGACAAAAATCTCCCTGCCTTGGGGGCATGTAAAGGGAGACTCATTTGGACGTCTCCCTGCTTAGGGCAGCGTCCTGATTCAGCCGTGGAGTGGCAAAGATAGAGCAGCCATAGAAAAAGGAGTGAGCCGTATTTATCTCACCCAAACAAAGTGATGGAGAGGGGGGGGGGATCCCAGAGGGAAGGATCAGGGGCCTTACCTGGATCAGAGTCTGCCTCTCAGCCTTGGGAAGGTTCTTAGCCTGCCGATCAGCCTCTTCCCACTCTTTTCGCACCTGCAGAGAATCGTTTTGCTTATGTTTAAAAAAAAAAAAGAAACACAATCTTTGTTTCAATAAATCACTGTTGGCAACGTCCACTTGTTGCGTCTCGTACATCGCAGTTTTCTCCGTTTCAAAGCAAATAATAATAAAAAAAAAAGAGGCGAGACGCCTGCAGATCTGGCCAGCTCACCCTCTCCATGCGGTTACGGTGCCTGATCTCCAGCTGCTCCTTGGCTTTCTGGAAGCGGCTGTGCTCCTTGTCGTCGGCCGGCGTCTCAAAGTAGATGTCCACGTCGTCGGTGGGCTGAGGAGTCGGCGGCACGGCTGGAAAAAAAATAATAAATCAGCAACAGGAAGACGATCAAAGCGACGGAAGCAGATAGGCAGAGTAAAGGAGGCGACTGAAGGTGCAGTGAGAAAGGAGGAGATGAAATGGAAGAAGCCCTCCTCTGGTTGGCGCTCCTCCACCCACAGTAAGGCTGATTTATTTGAGGGGATCTGACATCTCCTCTTCCCCTCGTCGGCTCTCGGCTGACAGGTCGCGTCTCCGGCACTAATGGAAACATCACCGGTTCTGACAGCTGGGTGGACCGGGGCGAGACCAGGTTGCCTTTTTCTTTTAAAATGTTACTTAGGTTCCTCGCTCACCGAATAACACAGCGGGGGTCGCAACCAGGGGGAGGCCTTATCATGTCGCTGCGCCGTCAAAACCAGGGAGTAAAAAACATGAACTGAAAGTTCCCGCTCCAAATGCCACTACTTCATCTCCTTATGCAGTCCGTTTGTTTTAGAGATGTCCCCAAATCCAGCCGGATAAGTTTCCTGAACTGCGTTTGGCCGGGATGAAAGAGAGCCGGCGTGGAAAAAAAAGACAACAAAACAACGCGTAACGACATCCTGGCGGGTTTCTAAAAATAATGGGGCGTGCGCTGTGGGTAGACGGAGCAGAGAGACATAAAGAAGTGCCACAAAAACAAACAGACGGGGAAAAGGAAACGTCAGAAAACATGAGAACGACACAGACCTAATAAAAGCAGAAAGCTGTGGCTCAGTGAGGGAGGGGCAGAGGCTTGACATCATCACTCAAGCTATGTTGGGGTGTTTTGGTAGCGGAATATAAAAATATCCTTTATTAAAACTTTACTTTTAGTCTTTATGCACAACGGCGGCTTAAAACATGCAGTTGGTTCTTCTGACTGATACCTTTATAAGATACTGCTGTAAACTACGGTTTAGCTAAAGGATGGAAAGCAACACCAGGTTATTACAACTTCTGCTATTATTTCTATTTTTCTTCTTCTGAGATTTAATTTTATTTTTTAATTTAAACTCTGGCGCCCGTGTTTCCCTTTGAAACAGAAAAAACCCAGTAATTCTCCTGATGTGGTAAATTCTCAGAGTCTGAAAAAGCTGCTTATTTCTAACGTGGATGCACACTTTCAGAGTCACTGCACATAATTAAATTCTGATTCTTGTTTCATGTGTCTTACACACACAAAAAATCTCCAAAAAAAAAAGCTTTATGAGAATGTTTGCCTTTATGCAAGAGCTTCACCTGCAGATATGAAGACATCCACCAGATATTATGAACATAAATGCACAATGAAAACAAATTACTTGGAGAATCTTACAGGAAGTCGTTTTTCCTTTAATTTAATCTAATAAAACATCATTAGCTTCTGTTTTTCTTCTTTAATAAAAGTATATAACAAAATATTCTCCTCCTGGTAGAGAAACCTTTAAATAATCCTCATAACAGGATGTACTTCTAAAGGGAACTGGAGTCCCGCTGATGCTCCTCACAGGAAGGCTCAGAGCAGACCACCGCCTGAGGAGACTTTTGCAGAGCAGGAGGCGCTTCTGAAGACCTTTTTGACTCTGTGGTCTGTGGTGTAGTTTGTTGAAGCAGCAGCTTATTTACCGCTGAGAGGAAGCAGTGAGATAAGCTCATCAGGAAGGCCAGCGGTTGTTCCTCTGGACCCAGGTGATGGGACACAGAAGGACACCACTGTTGGACAATGTCCTCCACTCCATGCATGCAGAGCTCCTTCAGAGAGACTGCTGCATCCTAGGTGCACTAAGGAGAGTTTTCACAGATCCTTCATATCCATCACTGCTCCTGATTAGCTAGAGAAGTTGCTGACAACCCTGCTCTTAATTGCCGTTGTCATTTTTTTTGGAGAGAGTCTGCCACTGTTTTTTCTTCATACACAATTATGCGTGGGCATTTTGTAAATTTTTGAGTGACCCTACTCAGCTGCACATTACGTTTAATCTTAGTGTGCCGTTTTTAAGAACTGTATAGCAGCGGTGGGCCTTTTTGGTATCGTTTTGTTGCTGTTGCCGTTTTCTCCACAGTTTGGTTTCTCGAGATCATCGATAAATATCAATAAATTCAAAAAGTCTAATTAAATACAGTTACTTGGTGCAGTCAGGTGATAAAAATCACACTTCTTTAGTGTCTCTAGTGTCCTGATGAATTGTATTTTAAATGTTCTTTTATTATGTTACATGTTACACTATTGAATGTTTTTTTATGGAAAGTAATTGAGTTTTTTGGGCTAAATGACAGTCACAGCCACAGATTTACCCAAAAAACTGCAAGAAGCTGTAAATCATCTTTTATCCTGATTTTTATCATTATCAACATATGACCACAACATAGCGGGATAAAATTTTAAGTCCATATTGCCAACCCTTACTGTATAGTATTTTTTCTACTGTCATGGACTTGTTCCACTACTTGCTGCTAATATAACTTAATTTCCTCATAATAATAATAATAACAATAATAATAAACAATAACAACAACAACAATAATATTACGCACAATCATAATTATGATTATGTCTATTCTGTTATAATATGAGGAAAATAACACAAAAACAAAAACAGCGAAATATAAAGCAAAATTTCATAGTAGAAAAAGATGAACCGTTGAATGTATGTATTTATGTATGTATTGTGTATTTAGGTGCTATAAATAATGATTTGCTGTTTGTGAGGGGTGCATGTGTTCTCCTAAGACTTAAAAAACTGGACATGCTGATGGAAAAAAAAAAAAATCAGAATAAAACTGTTGTGATGGGATGAGATGATTTCAGCAGCTACGCTGATCTGATTAGAGACCAAAGGAATTAATCTCAGGTTCGTTTAAATCAGAGAGAAGCTGGACCTACACGGCCCTCAGCGGTTTCCGGGCCGACAGAGAGAGGAAGGCGCGGTCACACGGGCCTCTGGGACGTCAGACTTACTCAGGCGCTTGCACACGGCCATGCAGTACTCCTCCGAGTCGAAATTGTTGCGGTTGCCGGCGCAGCCCCCGTATATGAAGCGCACACACTTCCTCTGGCTGACGTCGAAGTGCCAGCGAGGCATGGAGGCGCGGCAGGGGCCCGTCTCAGCCTCCAGGGTGCAGACGGCTGCCAGGGGACAGCTTTGTTAGATCATGGGGGCCTCTACAGGGCCGGCACTTAAATCCAGACTCAGAAAGCTACCAGCAGACATCATCATCATCATCATCATCATCATCAAGGCTAAATCTACCAAATACTGGAGCAGCAGCTTTTATTTTTTATTTTTAAGGTGTTATGAAAAGTATTGCAACATAAAAAGGCAGGATGATCTGAAATGCATACTAATGAGGTAAATTATAATCATGGGTAACCATGGAGTGATAATCTGAAAGAAAATACTACTAACCTTTTACTTCTTCTAAAATCTTTTCCTCATCAGGTTTCTCTGATGCTTTGTCGCTTTCTTTCTTCTGCCCCTCGTCGTCCCCGTCCTCCTCCTCTTCCTCATCGTCATACACGTAGTGGTACGGCTCCTCGTCTTCCTCCTCCTGATCCTCATCTTCGTCCACAGGCTCCTCCTTCTGCGTGGGTTCCTCCTCGACTGGGGTCTCACTGAGATAAGGAAGCGAGGAGATGAAATATGAAGTCTGACAAGATGGCCACAGGTTCGACAAAAGCTCCTCGTAGGATTTTCAAACATGCCAACCTCGTCCCTGCTCGTCTCCAGGGTGACAATTCAGGTTTGAAAAACGCATTTCTTTGGACTCTGAGGCAATGCGTGTCTCAAACCTGCAACATGCATACATTTCATGCCTCATCCTGCGACAATTCAGAGACCAAAGAGGCGCATAAAGGGGCCTCACCTCTCCTCCAGAGCCTCGTCGTCTCCCAGGTCGACGTCCTCGTTCTCTACCTGCTCGTCTTCGTCGTCGTCATCCTCCTGGGAGGGCAGGGAGGAGGGGGCGGACTCCCCCGAGCGGGAGGCGGGGCAGCACACGTACTCCGTGCCGTGGAACTTGTCGATGTCGCAGGGCAGCAGCATGCCGTAGCTGTGGAGCACCATGGAGCTCCTGGAGCAGGCCTGTAAGGGCCACACCAAAGAGTTTCAAGTTAAAGCCGGAGCCGCTGCTGTGAAGAATGCAAACGGCCCCGCTGACAGCATTTCCTCACACTCCGGAGGTCGGACCAATTTCTAATCTAACCTTCACATTGTGCTTTTTTGTCTCTCTTGTTGTGTCTGTTCTGTCTTCTGTAACCCCAGTCGGTCGAGGCAGATGACCGTTCATACTGAGCCCGGTTCTGCCGGAGGTTTTCCTTCCCGTTAATGGGGAGTTTTTCTTCCCACTGTCGCTTCATGCTTGCTCAGTATGAGGGATTGCAGCAAAGCCATGTACAATGCAGACGACTCTTCCTGTGGCTCTACGCTTCCCCAGGAGTGAATGCTGCTTGTCGGGACTTTGATGCAATCAACTGGTTTCCTTATATAGGACATTTTTGACCAATCTGTATAATCTGACCCAATCTGTATAATATAAGATTGAACTTGATTTTGTAAAGTGCCTTGAGATGACATGTTTCATGATTTGGCGCTATATAAATAAAATTGAATTGAATTAACTCCTGCAGATGCGTCTAAGCCAAGCATGTCCAAAGTGATTCTACTGATTCTGGGCGGGCCCACAACTGCCTTTCAAGAAAGATTTGGTCGCTGATGCAGATGGAAGATTTTAGTTTTTAAATTAGGGCACAAATTATAACAGAAAAGTTAAAAATCCTGCAATTGAAAACGTTAAATGCAAAAGAAAGTGTTCATCTTTTAATAAACACTCTTTTGACATTTTCTTTTTATTTCATAGTAACATCTATCCAGTGATATTTAATTACTCAAATGCAGACTTTGGTGCATTAAAATCTGTTTTGATTCCAAATTATTAAAACTGTTTAATTACAGCAAGAGTTTTCAAAGAACAACTGACCCAAATACTGTTCTTATATTGCTAGACCTAAAAGAGTAAAGTTAATTGTTGTTAAAGAGTAAAATTAAATTATTGAAAATAATTAGCAAACTGGATGAGCATCTTTTAATACGACAAATGAGCAAAACCCTTTTTTGACCTTTGGATCTACAATGATTTACACATTCATTTCCTACCAAAAATCTGACAAATGTATTTATTTAAAACAATCAGGTAAAAAATGTACCTGATTGTTTTGGTTTAAAAGAATTGTGTAAATTTTTTTGGCCCTCAAGTTCCTTTGACTTGACAATTTTGGCCCATGAACCGAAAACTTTGGATACCCTTGGTCAAAGCGCTCATAGTCTCGTATTTCTTGCAGTAATGATTTGAATTTGATGCACCGACCAAACAAATTTTTATTTGCTCTATATAAAGCAAATAAAAATTTATAATAGAGCGCCGTACCAAACGTAAAAAATAGAGCGCCGTACCAAACGTACGGCGCTCTATTTTTCAACTGCCGTTGAAAAATAGAGCCCCGTACGTTTGGTCTCATCTGAATGAACTACCTTCAACATATTTCAAGAGGACTTGAGACACATTTCAACTGAAGCAAACTGGATTTCTAATGAATTTATTTATTTATTTATGAACAGTGGTCTTCTTGATTCTCCTCAAAAAGTCCACATTTGTGGCTAATAGTGTAGCCTATGGTTCTCTACAGCTCCTGCAGAGTTAGCATTGACCTGCTGGCTGAGCCTCTAATTAATGTTCATTTTTCCCTGCCGGCGATGGAAGGTAAGGAGCCATGTTTGCCATAGTTTTTCCACTTTTGGTTGCTGGGATGAACAGAGCTCTTTAATATGCGCAAAGTTTGAATATAGTTTTTTTTTTTATAAAAAGGTATATAGCCACATTATATGCTTATAAAAAAGACCAAAAAGCATTTGATCATGATAAATTAAAGTTATATACACAAAGCCTACATCCTGATTATGTTTTGATGTTTTTTTAGGCTAAATAGAATCCAGCATCGGGTGCGATTAGCAAATATAAACAGATGTGGCACCATCTAGCGGCAGTATAGCAGAACTAACATAATGGCGGTTTACTTAATTAATAAATCTAAATTATGCTTCACAGTAAAGCGGCAGCTCGCCGTGATTGAAGACCAACCGTTAATTAAATAAACCGATTTACAGCAACTTTAAGAGCCTCATAACAGAATATTTACTCACGTCAGTCAACTCTGCGTCACATCTGAGCCTCGGCAGGTTTAGCGTCCGCTTCAGTGAACACCAACATTCAGACTGTATTACCAGCGACATCCCAGGCTTTTACTCTTGGAATTATATATTTTGTGTTGTACCCCCACCCACTGGATCTTGGACATTTATGCATCGTTTCTGCATTTCAAAGGGAGATGCTAATAGCCGTTAGCTGCTTCCTTGTTTTAAACCCTGCTGCACAAACGCGGTACGTACTTCCATTGATATTATAAATAAATACGAACAGCTTTATTTACTAACAAACTGAGCAAAACCAAAGCATAAAACACCAAAACAACTAATGTGCCTGCAGGACGTGATAATCTTTCATAAAAACTTTGTATGCAACCAGAGTTACAGACTTTTTTTTAAAAAAAGGGTGAAATAACGTGGCTATGCACCTTTAAACCTAACCCTGCTTTAAACTTTTCTCCAACTTTATTCCTCACACCTCTGCTGTCATTCTTGTTCTCCAGAGAACATCTAATTAGGTGATTTCTGAAGGAAATTTGTCACACTGGGTTTTATTTAGGGCCTTCAGAGTAAAAGGGGGTTGGAGGAAAGATGTTTCAGAGAACTAGTCGCCCTTCTCCTTCATCGTTCTGTTTATCTGCTGATTTTTGTTAGTTTATCACCTGGAGTCCCACTAAATGCACTGAAGTTTGTGGTTGTGACGTAGCGTAATGTTGACAACTTAGAGGGGTATGAACATTTAGCGAGGCACTGTATGCGTAATTCTCCACATTCTCACAAAGTCATGCTGTCCCTTAGGTGACCTGCTTTTCTCAACACCTTAGCTAGCAGCTGGAAGGCATCAGTTTGAAACTCCACCGGAGGAGAGACGGATTAGCCGCCCCGCTTAACGTCTCAGCAGCAGGTTGCAAAACGACGTGCATCGTTTTCCCAATTTGTTTCCCACATTTCTCCTCCCTGGTAAGGTTTAAATGTAGCGACTCTTCTCATTAAACCACGCGCAGAAGAGCCAGAAGGTGATGAAAGCGAAGGTTTGAGGAGCGCTACCGTCGCGGTCGAAGCGGGCCAACTCTGGAGCCGCCTGAGGGGGATCAGCGGCGTTCCAGCCGCGGCACTAATCTGATCAGAGGCTGAAACGTGACGCTCTCAGTCGGCCCTCTGATCGCAGAGACTCGCAGGCCAGTGGAAATATATTTCAGCAGGATCTTTTATGTTTTATATTTAGATTTCTTTAATATCCTTCCTCATTTTTGAGGCTCAGAAAAGGGTATTCCTATTTTTTTTGGCTCCTAAACTTCATCGTGACGATTAACTTTTCTTTAATCTGTTCATTTTAACGTAGAGAAATCTTCCTTCTTTCCTTTTATGTCGTCCTATCTTCAACTATCCTATTTTCCCTTACCATGCAAAATTCAATGCTATTAACTGAAAATATCACCTGATCTTATAAATTGTACTTTAAAAAGAGTGCAATGATATTAATCAGCATTTTCTCAAATCTTTTGTATTGTAGCCACTTCTTATTTTTTTGTCAATTATTACCGGCACAGGACACGAACAATAACGGTATCACCAAATGCACAGTTAACGGACGGCAATACAGTAAAACTAAAACTCTTGAGCGTTTTAAAGTCAACTTAAATGGTTCCAAACACTAGAAACATTAACCTTCAGGAAAACACAAACCCACCGGGTTCATGTTAATGAAGACATTATGACAGGAGTGTAGCTGGTTTATTCAGTAACCAAACCAGCTGCTAAGTCCTTCTGTCTTTTTATATATTATGTTTCAATAACTTCAGACAACTCTTCCCTCAAGCAACACTGTGCCAAAAAATTATGAAATATAATCTGCTTTTTTTTTTAGACGTTATACAAACATTAGCTACTTCAGAATTTGGCACAGAAAACTTTGCATTTTAATAACCTAAATGTACAGCTGTCATGCTGTGTACTATGCATTAGTATTATTATGCATAGTTTAAAATACACAGTAATCATTTGCACATTAAATCCAAGTGTTTCCTCTAATGCTGGAGTCTAATAAACAGGTTAATATAGAGTCCTGCTGGGCAAGAACTTGGTTTTATTTTAAAGTTGATAGTCACCGAGTATGATATGTATTCACAGAACTTCTAAAAAAAACTATTTTATAGGACAATTTTACCTCAAGTCTGGCTACTTTAAGGGGTTTTAATAATGTAATCCTGCAGAATTTTTGACCAAAGCAAGTCCAAAACATTTTATCAGGAGTCTCAGAAATCTGTAAAGCAGCGGTGCCCCAACTTTTCTACACAAGGGCCAAAACTGTCAAGTCAAAAGTACTGGAGGGTCAAATAATTTATAAGATAAAAAATAAGCTAAAAATGTTATGTTGTGATTTTTTTTTAAACAAAATATGGTCATTTTAATTTAACAAGTCTGATACTCTGTAGGAAAGGGATGCGTAAGTCACTGAATCCAAAGCTAAAAACAGGTTTTGCTAAGTTGCTTCATAAAAAGATGTTCACCCAGTTTTACTAATTATTTAGGCTTGGTTGAAAAAAAAAAACAAAAAAAAAAACTGGATTCGTTTTGGTCTCGCAGTCTAAGAACAGGATTTGGGTCAGCATTTATTTTTAAAACACTTGCCTTATTTAGCCAATTTTGATAAACTAATTTGCAACAGATGTTAATGCACAAACATCTGCATTTGTCCTCGGAGACACGTGGTCCTATTTGCTATGAAATTAAAAAGAGAAATAAATACAAAGTGTGGTTTTTAAAAGATGAACACCACGTGTTGTACCTAACATGTCCAGCTGTAAGTTCTCAAATAATTTTGCCTTAATTAAAAAAAAAATAAGTTTCCATCTGCATCAGCCGTCTGTGCTGGTGGACAAAGTCTTTCTGGAGATGCAGTTTGGGGGGTGGGCTCACAAAAGTCAGCCCAGGGGCCACAAATGGCCCCCGGGCAGCACTAAAGGCTTCTGACAGCAGCAATCCTCTCTGACAAACCTCCTACTGCCTCCTACGGAGCGCCTCCTGTCTTACCTCCTTGGCCACGCCGTGCCACTGCTGGTGGCTGACGCACATGTCCATACGCTCTTTGTGGAAGAACTTGCACTTCTCCGGGACCAGGAGAACGTCACTCACAAACTCGCCCACTAAAAGAGAGAAAAAAAAATAAAAATCAACAAGTCACACACACCAATATGGCGTTTAGTCACAGAAACCAATCGGTCTCGCAGAAAAGTCCATTCCTCTAAAACATGGTCGGGGTTGGAAGCAATAAATCAGTTGACAGGACAAAAAAAAAAAAAAAAAGATGAGAATATTCAATAATTCATAGCCGCCTCGTCCTTTAATTTTCTCTACAGAGGAGTAAAAGACGGCGCTTGACATTTGCACCTGCGTGAGCCCAAAACCAAACGGGATTATCCGCATCTGTTCAGCCGCATCTGCAATCAGGACGGCAGAGGGGAAAATCCGTTTTCACACTGCGACTCTTTGTAAAAGGCAGTCAAAACTCTTCCTGCGACTCAATGAAATCATTTGCTTGATGATTTATATTCAGCCATGTTTTATTCATGGGGCAGGAAGACGAATCCGGAGGAAATAAATGGCTTGAAAGGCATCCTGTGACTCCATGAATAGTCTCGGGCTGAAAGCCGTGCAAATCTAAATATGGAGCTGGGGTCCTGATGAAGATTAAATGGTTGGCTGGCGCTGAGACAAGGCGCTCAGGTAGAGACATCGCAGACAGATGGAAAGGCGAGCGGTAAGAAAATGGACGGAGGTATGAAAGGTTTAGAGCCGTTAAAGGGTAGTCAGGGGGTCGGTGACGTAGGCCGGGAGCAAGTTATGGCGGCTCAGTTAGTGGCTCGCCATAACCCCGGGCTGAGGGAGCGCTGCAGGAGGTGTGGAACGACCAAAAGGGCCTTTAGAGGGAGAGGAAAAGCAGTGTTTTGGAAAATGAGAGGGTAGAATAGGAAGAGGAGAGGGCTGGAAATAGCAGAGGACTCTGCAGCTGCTTCTCATCTCTGTCTGGGAGGTACGGTTACAGAAACGGACATTTAGACATTCATGTCTGCCTGTTTTAGGTCCACCGCTGATGAGACGCACCACAGACCACTTTACCGCTTCAAAAACTGTCCATTATTTTAAATAACCGGCAAATAAAAGTGGGCCCAGTTCAGCCAGATGAAGCTTAAATATGGCGTCACTGCTACGCGCAGTGAAAGCTTCTACACGGCGTTTTTTTTAAATAAACTTTTGCAAACTGGTTACGGAAAAAAAAAAAAAAATAAATCATTCCATCCAAAGTCAGATTCTCCAGGTTCTGTGTCAGTAAGCTTAGACCAGGGGTCAGCAACCTTTGTAACCCGCAGAGCCATATTTGCCCACGTTCCAGCTAAACAAATTTTGTTTAGAGCCACAAAAGTTACACCTCTGTTCGAAACAAAAGCTTGTTTTTATAGTATATTATAGGAAATTTGTTTCATTTTTTTTTTTTATTAAAGATCAACAGTTATTATTATTTAACCAACAGTATTTTTATGTTTAGGTTTGATGCATTTTCTTCAACTGGACATTTGAATTTTATAGCAAATGGCATCAAAATGATTAAAAAGCAAGTCGTTTGCAACCTATTGACAAGAAGATACTTAATTTAGCTATAGTGAAATATTCCATACACCATTAGTTTCTTTCCTTCTGGAAATGTTATGTATATATTCCAGAACTAAATGCATCCTTAATCCAGCAATTTTAAAATTACCTTTACATTTAGAAACATTGACCAATTATTTCCTCTCGTATTTTTGGTCTAAGTTTTTAAGAGCCAAAGCTGAAGGTGTAAAGAGCCACAGGTTGCAGACCCCTGGCTTAGACCATTTATCCCATCTTCTCTACCTTTCTTCTCAGTGCTAATGAAGACAGGAGGGCATACTTTCTATTAAAGCTGCTTTCTAAATATCAGCTTCCTCCAGTCTCCCAGCATGTGTGGGATTTCCCCCGCCTGGGAGCATAAATCTCTCATCTGCGAGGCCGCCTGGACGTGACGTAGCATTTACTGACCAGGAGAGCGCAGGTGACCGCAGCTGCGTGTTGAGGACCTTCTGATTAAGACCAGAACGGCGTCAGGACACCGAGCGCACAGCGGCCGTCTGCCAGGAGCTTTAAAATAACCTACTTGGGGAGCGCTACCAGTCTGCCGAGGGCCTAATTCTAGGTTGTAGCCTCGTCATGACCCCAAAGCAGGGCCAATACCCTGCTTCAGATTTTCCAATGACGCCGACGCCAAGCTCGTCCAAGCCTGACACAGGACCCTGGTGGGCTGAAACCGCACTAATGGACCACCCCAGAGGTGTTTTGTGTCTGCTCAAAACAGTGGAGCAACTGTATGCTGCACAGCACAATAGGAGCCTTCGTGTTAGGAGCCAACAAAACAATATCTAAAGGATGCTCGTATGCTTGGATTTTATAAAAAAAAAAAAAAGGGAATTTACAACCTTTGTTTTGTGTTTTATAGATCATAAAATCCACTAAACTAAGTAGCCCCTCATCGTGGTGGAAACAGGAAACACTTATTGTTTGATGAGAAGTGTTAAAACTTCCCCAAACAGCCTCATATCCTGCGTGATGTTAAGCAATTCCCTCACACCGTCTTCATTTCATTTTCTATCAGCCGCGTCCGATCACACTCTGGGATTTGTTTGAGTGCAGCTGGCGGAGGAGAGATGACGTCTGGATCCCACACAGCAAAAATGGAACTAAAAGTAAGTAAAATTTTCTTGAAATGAGTGTATTTTTCCTTGATTTGAGTAGCTAAATAAGACTATTTGCCAATGGAATAAGACTTTTGCACTTAAGATAGGAACAATTCATCTCCATCATCTTATTTCAAGTGCCGGATATCTAATTATCTCATCTTAGGGGTAAAAATACTCATCCCATTGGCAAATAGTCTTATTTAGCAACTCAAATCAAGGGAAAATACACTAATTTTAAGAAAACTTTACTTACTTTTAGTTCCCGTTTTGCAGTGCAGATGTGTGCCATTCACTGCAAGCAATGCCTCCCCGTGTACACGAACCCCCCGGCTCACCTTTCTCAGCACATCTATCAGAAATGAAGGTGTTGGGTGGTTACTTGTTAAACGAGGATTCAGCTTAATGGCCTTTTAAGGGAAGTCTCAGTGAGCTGTACGGAGCAGCGGGCGACAACACTTCCCCTACACCGCCTGTTCCTGTGCACTGCTGGTCAGCTGGTTGAAAGGTGGGTAACAAACTATTCCCTCACTCAGAAGAAAGACTAATTTGGCAAAAAACAAAACAATAGACACAGAGAGTCATGGTGTTCCACACATCACTCTTATAGGAGTAACGCGGTTTTGAACCGACAGCTGGTCAGCCGTCTTCTATGACGTACTTTGATTTAACAGCAGCTCATCTACTGCTGCGAGGAGGCGGCTGGATCAGGAGGGCCGGCTCTGTCCTCGGATGTCACCTTTTCACACCAATTCACAATTTAACAAACACTGCAAAAAGGGATCTAAAAATAAGAAAAATTTTCTTAAAATTAGTGCGTTTGTCTTTGATTTGAGCAGGTAAATAGATTATCTGCCAATGGAATGAGTATTTTCCACCCCTAAAATAAGATAATTAGATATACTGCACTTGAAATAAGATGATGGAGATGAATTGTTCTTATTTCAAGTGTAAAAAATCTTATTCCATTGGCAGATAATCTTATTTACCTGCTCAAATCTAGGACAGATACACTTATTTCAAGACAATATTACTTATGTTTAGTTCCGTTTTTGCAGTGAAGGGGTGCTTATTTTTCACATGGAGGCAGGTTAGTTTGGATAGCTTATGTCCATTAATAAATTAAATCATGATTTTAAAAACGTATTTATGCATTTCCTCAGGTTATCTTTGTCTGATATATATATTAGTTTAATGATTTAAAGCATTTAAAGAGGATATATCATTCACAATCCACTTTTTTAGCCCTCAAATACATTTTTTTGAGTAGTTGGAGTCTCTAAGAGTGCCGGAAAGTTGAATGTAGTCTCTCCAGGTCCTGTGTAGATATCCTTATATTCTGTTTGGGTCATATTGTTAAAAGCTAGTAAGTTTATTCTGTTCTCTATTATGTTTTTTGACCAATGACGTCACAGTATTGGCTGCAGAGTTGGTAAACAAGGTCATGAACGGGCAGCTAACCAATTTTGCACATCCGCCATCTTTATTTCTCACCGCAATTTCGTAGACCAAGCTGAAGGATGCCAAAAATACAAGTGGATAGGTGAAAATGTTTGGGGGGGATGTTAAGTGCTTCAAATGCATTTAAAGAGGCAGCGCCAAAATTATTGCTCGGATGCACCTCAGAACAACAATGAGGAATTTAGACCAAAGCATTACAGTTTCACTTTATATAGACCACAACTGAATGATTTCAATGTGAAAGAAGGCATTTTGTCCCTTTTAAGTGTGACAAAATAAATCTTTATAAAAAAAAGGAGCAAATATGTTTTCACCACACTGTAGCTGCCAATTCTGCAAAAATAATTACTGAAATCTACGTGTAAAGGGTGTGTATTCTATATTTTTGCCAAGGCAAGGCAAATTTATTTATATAGCACAATTCAGTAAAGAGACAGTGAAAATGCTTTACATGATTAAAATATAGGAATAAAAGCAAGTAGGGATAGAATGTAGAAACAAAAAAGAACATTAAAAACAGTAAAACAGTTTAACTGGAACATTCAAAGGCAATTTAAGGCCAAGGTCTATGTAGAAAAAAAAAAACTCGGAATAACAATAAAAACAAATGTTAAAGAAATGTCTACTATAGCTGTAGATATCTCTGATAACAGGTAAATAATCAGTTTAGTTTTAAATGACATTGACATTTTTTCCATTCTTATTCAAGGTTTTCATAACTTGAGTCTGTAAAAAGCTGCCGCATGCAGAAAACCATGCAAACAGCAGCAAATACTGAGCGTCCAAGGATCGCAAAAGTAAGAAAACAACAAACGTACAATGGGGTCTTTGTAGAAGGAGGCAAATAAAGCGTATCCGCAGCTCAGCTTGGGGCCTTATAGTCTCTCCAAATAAACTCTGCCGTATTCTTCTGGATCAAAGTGTTTGTGAGATAACAATGTGTCAGAATATTGGAGTTTCATCTGCTCACAAACTGCAACGCTGTCAAAAAAAAAGACAGATCATGTTAAATGATGACAGAACCGTTGAGATTCTGTAATGTTCTGCACCACAGGTGAGCGTTTGTTGGCATTTGGATCATAGATTGTGTAGCAATCCGATAACTCCACCAGGATTTTTTTTTTTTAAAGTAGTTATGAAAAAAAAACAAAAAAAAAAAAAAAAAACAGAAGGTAACTGGAGGTCAGTGTTGCATAACTGAAACATTTTTATTATAAAATCCAGGTTTCACCTTTCAGCTCAAACACACACACACATCTTTCTCCTCTCTCAGCATTTTTATCTTAACCCACCAGTCCCGACTATCGATATTATAGTTTTTTTACGCCTCTCCTCTACCCGGGCTCATTATTTGGTCATTATGAAGGATTGTTTGCTGCACATTAATATGATTCGGGGTTTAAGGCTCAGCACAGAAAAATTTCCAGAGAGACGGAGGAATGCAATAACCTCAGGCGCGGCGCTCCGAAACAAGCCCGGATTTGTTATCAGCACAGTCACTCTGCTTTTCTGATGATCTGTAAATGCGCACCCTGCCCTTTATTAAACCCGCCAGCTTAGTCAACAAAAGAAGGACAAAATGATTTAAAAGATGTTTTTCCTGATAAGGCTCAAGAAAAGGGAGCATTAAAGGACGATAGATTTCTATGAGAGCTTCAATATCGAACTGAAATTCATTAGAGCATAGGGTATATAAAGTGTATTGTATCATTTTATCATGAAAACTGTCTTATCATAAGAATTTGGGTTTATTTTGACAACTTAAATCCCTATAAGTAAGGTCCGAAAACTCCAGAAACAGGCAGAATTGTCAGGATTGTTATTTTAGTTATTTTCTCTGCTGCAGTTTTCTTTCGAGCGTCAAAAAATGTCAATAAATTCAAATTTAGAATTAAATGTCATCACTGTGTGCAGTTTAGTGATATATAATCAAATTTCTTTGTGTAATTTGTGTCCTGAGGAAGTATATTTGGAAATTGAATACAAGTTACATTATTAAGTGTTTTTTTAAATGTGTCGTATTTATGGGGCTATAATTGACATGAAGTCACAGCCACAAATTTGCCTAAAAAGACAAACAAGAAGCTGCTAATAGCTTTTATAGTTATCACAATATATCATGATAAAATTTAAAGTCCATATCACCCACCCCTAATAGAAAGTACTGTTAATACATATAAGGTACTGTGTAAATTGAGTTTTAAATTGCTGCTAATTTCTCTGTATCTTCATGTAGTTTAGACAAGTTTTACTATGAACTGAAGATTGTGGAAAACCCATTTTAGGTTTCATAGCTGTTGATTAAAAGCAGCCTTTGGAGCAAACTTTAAAAGATGATCCATTGCAGGTTAAAACGTTGGCTAAGAATGGACATGACTTTATTCTGCATTCATCCACTCCAGAAACAAAACTTTTTTTTTCTTGTCCACTCCCCGTCCTCCCATGACTTATTTCCCATTAAATTAATGATTTCTTACAAACCCAAGGCTAAAAAAAAAAAAGACAAAAATAAAATCCTTTGCTGTGTGACAAAGACATCATGCTACAGGGATTAAACCGTGGAAACAAAATCCCAGATTTAATTCGCAGAGCCTTTGTTTGTGGACAGGAAACATGGAGGCACTGCAGCTGTGCATGAAGAGACTCATTCATTTCAATCTGAGCTCCTTCTCTGTCACTGCTTTCATTTTTCTTAAACTATTAACTTGACATGAACGCAGACCAATCATATCCTTTAAGCTCGTCTTCTGGATCTTTTTTATTTATTTGATTATAATTACTGTAAAAAGATGAATATAAGGCAGAACTTGCAGTCTATTAGATGCACATCCTAACATTCAGTTAAACACAACTCGGTATTCCATGAGTCTGACAATTAGAGATAATCAAAGCTCAATAAACAACCCCAACATTAAATTATTAACCCCAAAACCTTCCTCAACTTCTGTTTGTCTCAATCCATCTGATCCTCTCAGATCTCAACTATGTTACAAATGTGCAAAAGAAGAGGACATATTTGTTGGCATCCCTGGTAAAGATGTGCAAAAACACTTTAAAGGGTTATTTTAATCCCAGCAAAACCATTGGACACTGAAAAATAACATTTTTAGCCAAATCATCAAGAGCAGAATAATTGGGACCCTGAAGAACTCTGAAGAACGGTGTAAACTGGAGCTATTTCGGTGGATTTGTACTTAAAAAAAAAAGCTTTTAATCTTGCAATCCAGGACTTCCTGTTTTCCTGGGAGGATAAAAACAGACTTTATCGTCTGGAGGAGGACCCAAGCCAACCCAGCCACCAGGCTCAGGGAGCAGGATGGCAGGCAGGAGAAGAAAAACGAGTTCAAAATGTTGCTGTTAGAGGACTGAAGCCAAGAGTGGCAGCCTGGTCAACACGTCTCCATGCTAACCACTAAATATTTGTTTTATCATCCTGGAAAAAAAGCCTTTTTTTTATCCAGTCATAAATGGAAGTAGGAGTTTACCTGTAGCTGTGTGCTTTAAGATTGAGCTTTCTGTCAGACAGCATAGTTCAGATGTGAAACAACAGTGGAAATTAGTTTTTTTCCCACACTTATCTGTTAAGCATGGTGGAGGATCTGTGATGCTGCGGGCCCAATTCTCTTCCAGACTTCCTGGAAACCAAAACCCTTTAAACCCGAACCCTGTGGCTTCTGCAAGAAAACTGAAGCAGAGTCATCGGGGCTTTGATTTTTGTTACAATATTTTTTTCTCCTCAGAATAAATGTACCGAAATTAAAAGTCGAGTTAATTCCATACTTAAAGTTTTGATTATGGTTGCTGGACTTTAAGGATGAATTGAAATTTATGCTTTTTTTTTGCACATCTTTACAAGGGGAGTTGACCTTTTTATATCTGTAAAGTAACATTTTACCTTCTGCTTGGAGGGAACTCTGTCCTTCAAGTTCAGAGAACAAAAAAACACCACAGGACACAGATTGACGGTAAAATATCCTCAGTTAATAAAACCAACACAGAAAAAAAAAAACACTTGAAAGATGCTGACTGCAGAAAACAGTTTGTGGGTAAAAAAAAGAAAAGATTTTTTTAGACCATTTTTTATTTTAAATTACTTTAATTTTAATTACATTTTTAGACCATTATTTAATTTATAATGTACCCAGAAGTGTATCTATGTGTGTCATTGTTATTCCAGTTAACACATATTTTATCTTTAGAAAATACTGGGATTTTTCTCATGGGGTTTGGACGACGCGTTCTTATTTCTGACTGAAAATGAAACCTAGCAGTGAGAAATAAATTTAACTCCTGGTCTTTTTTTTTAATGTGTGAAGTTCTTTTATTTTAAAAAGGGAAGGAAAATGGTTCATGTCAAATTGGCTGATAATTAAATATATAATAGAACAGTCCAATATAACAGTATAATTTAATATAGCACTACTACCTGCCAAAATGTCTTGTATTATAATTGTATCTGAAACGGATCCCGTTTAATATAAGCCCTGTTCAAGACTTCCCAACAATTCCTTCAAGACAGACTTGAAATAAACAAAAAATATGCAAGACTCAAAAAGATCTAAAAACTGTGGCTCCAGGACATAAGATAAAAGGAAACTTTTGAAACCAACCATGAATCGCTCAAATCTCCATTTCCAAGTCGGCTAACAAGTACCGGTTCCGTCTGAGTGTTTGATGTCCAACAAATTCCCTAAAAACGTTCTCCTCTCCAGATTCGCAACAGAAAACACCCAAACAAAAGCCAAAGCAGCAGTTTCATTTTATTAACCTCAGAATACGGCTCAGCTCTATCAGCAAGAGTCTAAAAGGTCTTTTCTCCCCAGAGGAAGACGTTCCTCCTCCGTTTAGCAGCGGGAAGGAGAAATCTCCGTTTTCAGGAATCCAGCTCTCCGTTTCCTTCCACCCTCAGAGGGAGACGGAGCGCGCTGTGGTGTTTGTTGTGCTTGTCTGAGGCAAACCCCGAGGCTGCATGTGGCATTTCATAAAGCGGGAGCGCGGCCATGTTGCCGCTGCCGATTACGGCGACGCTGCCAGGAGACAGAGGAGGAAGCGAGGCGGTCATGACAGCGCGGGCAAACGGAGGAGCGAGATGTAATAAAGCCGGGCCTCCGCTGTTGACCCTGTGTGTCAGCGGGAGTTTATGACCACTGTCTGAGGGGGCAAATAAGATTGTGCTTTATTGCTCAACAAGCCTCCCCAGCAATAAAATCCTCCCCCCCCTCCCCTCCCATCGGCCATCCGTTCTGGGAGACATTAACTCCCCGTCCAGCGTGGATCGGCTCAGTCTGCAGCTAAAGGCCAGAATTAGTGAACCGAATCCAATATCAGTCAATGTCACCTCCGCCCGAGGCTAAACTGACTCATAAGCTCTTCCCTTTTCTGCACAGAGAGCAGAGCAGAGGAGGAGGACGGATTTAAAAAAAAAGAACCACCAGAAGCAGGGACGCCTGCTTCAGACGCTAGCTTACCCAAGCACATGTAGGGGACCACCATGTGGGCGTGGCCTTTGCACGCCTTCTTCTTCTTGCACCAGTTCTGGATGCGGACAGGCTCGTTGGCTTCCACTACGTTGGTGATTTTGAGCTCTGGATACATCTGTTGGAACGAAAAAGAAGACGTGGATATCAAACAGTGATAGCGGAGCCCTGTGGCGCCGTGTTCTTGGCAGAGAGGAGCGTCGCCGGATCCTCTAAATCCGGGCTTTATACCTACGAGATGGCATCTGCTCGACTGAGACAGAGAGCACATGTTTGCACTTTCCTTAAAATGCCACGAAAATGTCATGTAGAAAATGCAACTGAAGCATCTCCCCCCCCCAACAGGATTACCAGCAACCTTTTCTGTTAACGGACGGAGGCCAAGGCAAGGACGATGTGGGGAAAAGACACCTGCTTAATTTCAGGCAGAGCCAAGAAAATGACCTGCTGAGGGTCCAACTAGTTGAAATGCCACAAACTACAATAAAATCCGTCCTCCTGGAAGAGCTTCGTCTCTGAGGACAGATCACCACCAAATTAAAAGAGACCCGTTCAATCTTCCCGGCTAATTCAGATCCTCGCACAAACTAAAAAAAGAGAAAAAGTCCCTTCAACTAAGAGGAAACTGGAATGATAATGAATTACTTAATAATCGTGACGTGATACAAAGCATGAAAAGTTTTATTTCTGTTTAATCTGAACATTAAAGCGATTTTGAAGAACGTTACTTTCATCTAAAAACGTGACACAACATTATAAGACGCTTCTTCTTGCAGACAGTGATTTTAAAACATGGTAACGCTACCCAAAAGTACCAATTCCTGCTTCAGTGACTGGATCCAAACCCCGTAGAAAAGATTCATCAAGAGGAAGATGAGAGCCACTGCCGCTGTGGAGCTGAAGGCCGCTGCTAAAGCACCCCGGGCTTCCTTAACATCTCAGCAGAGCATGCAGAATTAGTCCCAACTGAATTAGTAAGAGCACGTTTCAGCAGGCTGACATTTCTGTACAAAAACAAAACCCTTTAATTCAGCTTATGCATTATTCTAATTTTCTGGGAAACCACAGCAGCCAAAAAAATCTAAAGGAACCAAATTCTTGGCATATATCCCTCTGTTAGTGATGAATCTGTATTAAATGGGTTTTAATTCGAGAGGAATTAGTGAAATAAATGAGCTTTTCATTGATATTCTAAAAAGGTATTTAGCTGCACATGTTAAGGCTAGCTCTAAATTCCATCCCTTTGTTGCCAAACCCATCTAACGTTAAAAAGGAACTCAGATAAGAATCCACCCACTGTTCCCAATAAAATCATCTGATCATTCAGAGCAACGATGACAGCCTGCTGTGTCACATCCTTCAGCTAAATGACCTCAGCGGCTGGATTTCAACACGGACATGACGGCGAGGCCTCTGTGTCGCCGTGACTCACCTCCTGGCAGTACTGCAGCACGCCCTCCTTGGTTCCTACGCAGCTTTTGGTCCCCGACGGGTCGGGCTCCCAGCGGCCGGTCTGAACGTCCACGTGCATGTTGAGTTTGCCACAGAACATGGCCACCTGTGGCTCGGCCACGGCGAACCCGGCGCCCGCGTTGGCAGCCAGAGCCTGCAGGGAGAGAGAGGAGGAAGGCGGCGGTCATTATCAATCCAATGAAAGCTGTGAAAGTGTCGCTCCGAAAGCAGCGTTTTCTACTGAGGAGTCAGGCCGGATGAAGCGGCTGCAGCAGACATGATGGAGCGGCATCAGTAGAGCTGCTGCTGCTGCGACGCTCACAGAACGTCTTGCAAAGCGGACATCAAGGTCTGATCGGACGCGCGTTCAAAACTTCCCGGACCTCTGCGTCTGCTCGGTTACAGCTCACAGAGCTGCAAACATAGCGGCAGTTTGTTTGCGCTTCACCAAACAGGACATTCAGATTTAGGGCAGAGCTCCGCTTGTACGGCTCTCCTGGGAGCCGAGTCTCCCCACAAAGGACGCATCATTTACCCTTCAAGGTAAACAGGGAAGCGGAGGGATTCTACCACCATCATGTTTACAGACATTAAAGTAGCACCTTTTCTGCACAACGTAATTTAAAGCACTTTACAAGGAAATTCAATTCAATTCAATTCAATTTTATTTATATAGCGCCAAATCATGAAACATGTCATCTCAAGGCACTTTACAAAGTCAAGTTCAATCATATTATACAGATTGGGTCAGATTATACAGATTGGTCAAAAATGTCCTATATAAGGAAACCAGTTGATTGCATCAAAGTCCCGACGAGCAGCATTCACTCCTGGGGAAGCGTAGAGCCACAGGGAGAGTCATCTGCATTGTACATGGCTTTGCTGCAATCCCTCATACTGAGCAAGCATGAAGCGACAGTGGGAAGAAAAACCACCCATTAACGGGGAAAAAAAACCTCCGGCAGAACCGTGCTCAGTATGAACGGTCATCTGCCTCGACCGACTGGGGTTACAGAAGACAGAACAGAGACACAACAAGAGAAACAAAAAAGCACAGAAGCACACATTGATCTAGTAATCTGTTCTACATTAGATGGTAGTAGCAGGTGAGCCGTCTTCTCTGGATGATGAAATGAAGGCACGGAGGCAAAGAAACATTGAATACAATAAATATTGCAAAAGATGGAGGTACATTTTAAGTACAATATAAAACAAAGGAAAGAATGATGATGAATTACAAAGCTAAGAAGACACGATCAAAATGAGATTATACAATATTTGTGGGTAGGCTGCAGTAAACAGATGTTTTCAGTCGTGATTTAAAGAGTTTAAGAGGCGAGGAGCATTTTACCAACATTGCAATTTTCACACATAAGGAAAAAAAAAAATCAATGTGCTTCACAAAGACTGAGCACAAAAATTTAAACATTATTAAAAAAGATAACAGTTAAAAACAATAAATCTTTAAAGACCATTCAGTGTCTTTTACATCAAAAATATTTTTTAATCAATACTTTTAGATATGAATTTTAAAAGTGAACAGTACCAGCATACATATGGAAAGAGATGGTTGCAGGGCTCCATAATCAGAACTAGCGGACGGATGTTGAACAATAATGACTCCAGTACGGAGCCTTGTGGAACCCCACATGTGATCTTTGTTGCTCATATTTATTACTCCTAAAGGACCCAGAAACTTCCTGGTCTGCCAAATTATACCTGAACCAAACTATCAGAGTACCTGACAGTTCAACCCACTTTTCTGGTCAATTAGCATGGTATGATAATCTGTTCTGGGTCAAGCTTTCAAGTCGAAATGATAGAATCGCCTGATGAAATCCTGTTTCCTGAAGATTTGCTTGAATCTGTCTCACTTCCTGCCTGAATGTCCCTCTCTATCTTACCATCTTACCCTTTGAACGTGGGAGGAAACCTGTTATTACCCTTTAACGTTTGTCCTCGCCGTCACTGTTTACTAAACCCTGCAGAAGGAAGGATGAGCGTCAAGGCTTCTGGTCCCTCATTCCTCTTTAAAAGAGAAAAGGAAATTTTTTAAGCAACTTTTCAAAGACTGATTTACTGGCGTAAGATTTAACTGATATAATAAGTCGTGGCAGCCAACACTCGCCTTGTGCTGAATCCCTAACGAACCTCTAAAAGGGCTACAGCTCCGAATTCAAAGCAAGCCTCCAAAACAGGAAGTGCAACGGACGTGATTTCGTCTTGATGGTATCAGATCATCAAAACAATTTTCAAACCCTCAGAGACATCTGAGGAATGAGCAAGAAGAAAAAATAAATAAACGCTTTCTGGTTCCCCGGCTTTAACAAAATGTAAGAGGCAGACGGGAGGGGGGAGTCGTTTATGGCAGAGAGAAGGGGGACACTGGACAAAACTCTCTGCCTGATTCGGGGCTGACAAAAGGAGCAGAGAGAGAGGACAAAACAAGTGCTGTGTAATCAGCAGTTGGCTGCTGTGTGCACTGAATTGAGCTGCAGCCACAAATACGAGCTACAGAAGCACGTAGCACTCAGAAAAAAAAAAAAACACAATTATGAGCTGAATCCCGTCCAAAAGGCACAACAATCCCCCCTCTGTCCGCGCTCTACCCATCTCTGCCCCAGATGGAATTCAATGTTGTGTAAGTGCAAACAGCGATAATATTTCTGTTATTGGAAAATGGACCCCAGGAAGATAAACAGCAATTAAAAGAGGTCCAATTAAACAGCAAATAAACAGCCTTGTTTGCTCTCCCTTCCTGTGTTTTCCTTTCACAGGGTGGATGAGAGGCGGGGTGGGGCTAGGGCTGGAGGGGGAGGGGCATAAAAAAAAAAGACGAAGAAGCGTTAAAAATCAACTGTCTGGCTAACAAAGAGTTTTAAGGCTTGTTGTGCATCACAGAGGAGGAAGTCACTACGTCTGGAGTCACGTGCCTCTTCAGCTCGCCCCGAAAGGCGTCGAAATGTTACGAGTTTCTGTCCCGTGTCAAAAGTGTTAGTAGATTCACAGAAAGGTGGTGTAGCGGCAATTAAATACACTTACATACTAGTTTTATTAGGTTCATAATAGGGCTGAACAATTAATCGCATTTTCAATATAGTCGCGATTTAAAAAAAACGCAATTTCCAAATCGCAGAGTCTGCAATTTTTGGCTATGTAACAATTAGGGAATTAGACACGTCTATTAGGTGTCGGTAAAATGTTTAAAGTGGGTTTGCCTCCACATGGAATGGAAGAGAGCTGCAGCAGTGAGATAATCTAATTGCATCACTTGTTTTAGAGTTTATATAATCATACATAGCATTAAGTACAGGTCAATCAGTTTAATACATACTTTATGTTCAACAAGGATTGATGTCCAAATGAACTAAAACCTGTTCTCTTGAATAAGATTCTGATTAATAGAAACATTAAAAGTTCTTGTTTTAAATAGTCCTTGTTTACAAACATCTTTATTTAGAGGCAATTTTTGTTGCTTGTGGTTAATGCATAGAAAAGTCAAAATTGCAATTTTGGTTGAAATATATCGTAGGCAGAACGCAATCATTTCTGGTCTGAGTTTAGATGCTGTGGGTGTTTTAGCAACTAATCTGCACAGCGAGGAAACAAGTTGATTTGTTGTTTGTATATGTTTAAAAAGACATGATAAATTAAACTGGAAAAAAAAAAATATTGCATTAAATCGCAATATTAAGAAAAAAAAAATAAAAAAATCGCAATTAGATTATTTTCCAAAATCGTTCAGCCCTAGTTCATAATATTAGTATCAACTTCGTCTACACCAAACCTCTGCAAGTCCTTGGAGCACATTGGATATCATGCTTTGGGAGGGAGGCGCTGGGGGGGGGTCAGCAAAAGGGTACGTTATAGATGTAACCTGGCCTAGAATAAGGTTAGCTTGGACAAAGGATGCTCTGTCAACGGGACAATGAGGAAAAGCAGGCACGGCGAGTGAACCCCGCACGGAAACCCTAGATGAGAGGCATGGAGGGCAGGCGGCCAAATGGAAGCATCAGCGACTTTTCCTGATTGAGCGAGGAACGACGCGCTCCATCACCAGGAACAACGACCCAGTTTCAGCACACAGATCAGGGCCGGAGGAAGCTTAAACAATCCCCCTACGACTCCAAAAGCCTCGTTACGTCCTCTGGTCAGTCAAGTTGACCGTTTGCTCAGCTGTCCACCAGAACTTTGACCAGTTCTATTGGGGCCAATTACCGTCCGGTAAGTAACAGCAACAGGTGGTCTGTCTGAGGACCAGGTCTTTTCTGCCTGAATGAACAGCACAGCAGCAGTTTCTTTATAAACGTTTACTGCTCGTCACACAGAGGCCAAATATCTTCTTTCCACATAGTGGCAGCAAAGCAAAGGCAGATCTGAGCTGGGTCTGCTTAGTGTTGCTCTGCTCTGGTGGCGAGTGGAGCAACATCATGAGGCCCAAACGGTAAAGTAGTCCGTTTTCTGATTCAGTCCTCACAGAAGTCCATGACATATGGATCAGGACCAAATGAACAAGAAAAAAAAAAGGGAGAATCATGGCAGAAAAGTCACTCATGTTCTTTATTCAAAGTATCAGTTTCTTCCTTTAGGTCGACGTCTTAGAGTCCCTGCTTGCTTGTTCCTCTTTCCTTTAAAGCAATAAACATCAGAAAGTAAATTGTGGAAGTAGGCAATGGCGTCCAAATTTTTAAACTAAACTGACATGCTTTTTTTATGCATTTATTTTCCTTATAATGGATTTTTTATAGCTGTGTTTTTACGTGTGAATGTACTGTGACAGCCACAGTTTGGGCCACGCAGCAGCCAGAGTCTGCACCAAAGGCAATGAAGTTCATCATCATCATCATCATCATCATCATCATCAAGATCCTGGATGGAGCCTGATGGATGTATGAATGCAGGGATGGGGGAGTCAGTGGATGGACAGATGGCTGGATAGATGAGCAAATGGTGGGATGGATGAAGATTTGGATGGTGGGAGGAATCGTGGATGTACAGCCGTGGTGCCCCTCAGTTAAATCAAAGAAAATCCCACAATCGTCACTGAAATAAATTTAAACTGAGAAATGTAATAAATAAAAATGTACTGAAATTTAACCAATGAAAATTAGACAATGCTTTTGAACTGTGCCTCAACAGAATCATTAAAAAAAAATTAACTAATGAAACACACGTGGGAAAAAAACTATTGTAGCCCTAAAACAAGATGGAAACTAATCTCACCACAGGGATGAGTGATATGTGGGATGTATGGAAAGATATATTGTTGGTTCAAAGGACTAATGGATGGGTGAATTGTGGGACTGATTGATTTATAGAGTAATGGATGGATTAAATTCCATTTTATTTATATTTTATTTATATATAAAGTCAAATCCAATAAAATCCTCCAGGTTGGTCAGAAAGTTTCCTCTCTAAGGAAACCCAGCAGGTTGCATCGAGTCTTGACAAGCAGCATACACTCCTCCTGAAAGAGCGTAGATGTGATGGGTGGATACCTTTAAACTGGGTCTAATAAAGTTGGACATCCAACATGGCGGTACATATTATCTAAACTTTGGCCTGTGGGGGATTTGCAGCTACACTGTCGGGTCAGTTTGTCGTTTTCATGCATTACAATCTTATAAAACTGTTCTTAAATGGAAATATCTGATTCCAAAAATAAGACGGAAGTGGACTTTAATCCCATTTCTTTTTCAGGTTTGTTGCGTTTTACCTCTTAATTTTTAATTTTCTTCACCAATTTGACACAATAGGTTGTCCGATAGATGAGTAACATTTAAGTTTAGTTAATCAAGTGTCTGAATGCATCAACACTAATTAAAAGAAAGCGCCTCATTGGAAAGGCTAGGGCCGACAGCTCATTCAGGTAGAGAAGGTGAGGCTGGACGACTCCAGTGATTTTCTGGAAACATCTACATTTATCTGATCTCATAGACCAAGTGGGGGTCAGGTTTGAGTCTGACACACACACGAACACGCACTTTATGGAAAATCCGGTGCCACGCCTGGCGGCCGAGCCTTCTGATCTGTGGTTTCTGACTCACTGGGATGTAATATCATGTGTAAGTGTGAACACCTGCTGCTGTGTGAAGGCTTATCCACACTGCCAGAGACAAAAAAAAAAGGGAGAGAGGAAAGGGAGTGGAAAGCTGGGAGAAAGGGAGAGGCAGCGAGACGACGGAGCTTTCAGGCAAACTGGGTAAACAGCAGCAAGACGCAGGGATTAACCTACGAGCTGCGTTGAGTTTGATCTTCATCCGAATCGAGATTGTAACGCAATAAACGACAGACTGCGTGGGCTGGGGATCATTCAGCCCGCTCTCTAACCCTGTAATGTAAAAAACACACGCATACCAGTACGCTGCTGCGTTCCCAGTCCGCCTCCAGCACAAAAAACACGCTTTATTGGGCTGCTCTGTGCGGCCTCAGCCAAATTTGGCCCTGGAACAAGCCGAGACACGGCCGTGCCGCCTGAGAAATAACACGTTGAGCTTTCTGGTGCAAACAAACCCTCCTTTTTGTTCCTGCGCTGGATAAATACACACTCTGATAGACTGGAACCGGTAACACCTCAACGCTTTGGCTAGACAGTTTTACCTTTTCGCATTGTGTCAAGACTTTCTGAAAACAAACAAAAAAGAAACACAGATCTAAGAATGAAATTGAGTATTTCTGCTTTCTGCACAGAGTGAGTGAGCAGAATGTAAAACGATTGCAGTCGCAGGGAAACTTTGCAGGGGTAATGAAAGAGCAACAAATCACAGAAACGTTGACGGGAGAAAATTAAGGGCTTGCTTTTACCGTGATGGATATTTGAGCTCAGTAAATTTTTAAGTCTGAAGGGAGATGTTTTTTTTTTTAATGCTATAAATGTGACAAAGTGAAGCCTGATCTGTGCAGAATCCAGGCAAGCATTTCAGGTTATTTAGTCAACGCCGTGGAGGAAGGTGCTCTGGTCGGATAAGGTCTGCATGCAAACCCTACGTGCGTCGCTCTGAGCACAGGATCCACATGACAGAACGTGGTGCCGGCTGCATCACGCTGTGAGAATGGCTAAAAAACACAATTCTGCAAAAACGGATCTAAAAATAAGCAAAATATTCTTAAAATTTGTGTTTCCGTCTTAGATTTGAGCAGGTAAATAATATTATCTGCCAATGGAACGAGCATTTTTACCCCTAAAATAAGATAATTAGACATCCTGCACTTGAAATAAGATGATGGAGATGAGTTGTTCCTATTTTAAGTGCAAAACTCTTATTCCATTGGCAGATTATTTTATTTATCTGCTCAAATCAAGGACAGATACACTCATTTTAAGAAAATTTTTACATATATTCCTAGCTACGTTTTTGCAGTGAGGTTGCAAAAGACATGGGACTTCAGCAGAGCTTCTCCTTCCAGCAGAACAACAAATCCTTTTAGCTCGGGGGTCAAAACTAACGAGTCGCAGATTCTTTTCCAGTTTCCCTCTTGTTGGACAGAATGAGGAAAAATAAACACGGACGCTCACACAAAGCCATTGTTAACCGTGCAAATATAGCCAACCTAAGTCACAAAATGAGTTTTAAAGTCACATTTTATTGCAAAATCTTTGTCTTATTTTTTTAAGCCGGGCCAAACTGTTCAACTGAACATGAAACATTTAACAATAGGTGGCGATCTTTCATTACTGGTTTAGCCACTATGGCTACTGTTGCTAAAACAGTGAAAATAACGCTGTTCTAGGCGGTATTTTGTGGAAACTAACCGAGCTGAAAACATCCCGTCTGATGAACACGTAAAGGCAGCACCTGCACGACTAAATGTTACATAAATAATAGAGAGCTGCTAAAAACCTCAAAGTATGAGGTTTTACTCAATTATGCAGCGAGTAGCTCCCTTCATGAATGTCAAAGTCTGACTTTCCGACTAGTAATCCCGACTTTAGGGGCCGTTCCGGTTAGATTTTCCGACTACCGAGGACGAATGGAACGCACCGATGGAGTCAGAGCTAAATCTGTCTGAGAATCTGGGGCAGGAGCTGAAAATTCACGTTCACAGATGCTCTCCATCTAATCCGACAGAGCTTGAGCTATTTCACAATGCACACAGAAACGTCTTAGCATCTAGACCAGGGGTCTGCAACCTGTGGCTCTTTGGACCTTCCTCAGTGGCTCTTAATAACTTTGGCTACAAATTATATTTTTATTATGGCATTTAAATGTAATAATGATAATAAGTGCAGGTTTTAGTAGTTTTTTTCTGGGAATAATTGCTTTTTCACAACAGAATGATGCTCAAAGTGCATTTAATACTTAATTTTCAATCAATATTTTTTCATTAACTTGGAATCTATGATTTTTTTTTTTACATCATTATTCACAAATATCAACATCCCATCCATCCTCTTTTCTTAAACCTCTAAATGGACATAAAATGGCGTTACTTTGACGATGACAACATATCCCCTACCAGTAGATCTTTATCAAAAAGTCTTTTTTTTTTTTTTTCAAAAGGCCAGGCAACATTTGTAGCTCTGAACGAGTTTAATTCAAGTGGACTGTAGGCAAAATGGCTCTTTAGACTGTAAAGGTTGCAGGCCCCTGATCTTGACGTACAGCGGCACCAGAGACGAAGCCCAAAACATTTTCCAGCTGAATTTGCGGCAAAAGGTGGTTCTGCAAAAATACTGACACCCTTTTCAGATTTGCATTTATTTTTTTTTAATCTCTCAGTTAAGCACAACCGTCTGGTCTACCACCTCCAATTGCAACAGAATACAATTAAAATTGTGGTTGTAACACAATAAAAATGTTTTTCAGATCCTTATAAAAAGGAAACACAGACTAGGATGAGGCTTGAGGGGGAAAAAAAAGCCTCCTGGTGGGGTTGGGGTCAATTATTGACCCTCCACAAGTCAACTGGGGAAGATCCAACGAAGCTAATCCAATTTGTGTGTTGACCAGCTCGGTGTGAGCATGGGACGCACACTGAGAGGGTAAATCAGGAGATGTGAACAACTAAGAGCCATAATGCTTAAAACAACTGGGTGAGAATCCGCCGGCACGGAGACACACACACGTGGGAACCGAGACGTCGGCCGAAGCGAGCCAAACCAACATTTTCTGCAGACATGCGAACATTTCTGACACGTTTTCTGCTAAACTGCCCTGAGTCGTGTGTAAAAACATGAGGGGCAAACAGCACATGTCAGCTCCAGTGTCAGGCGCGCTATAAACCTTGAAGGTCCCACTCAGCCGTGGCAACCGGTCTAAATTTGGCAGAGGAGCGGTGGGGCAGCTCCTTTAAAAAAAAAAAAAAAAAAACAGGCGCCTTTTAGGATCGGTGGGTTTCCCAACGTGCGTTAGAGCGCATGTGACTGTGCACAGAAATGCCTGGCACCAATAATCCAGCTAATCCTTCCCCGTGCTCAGCCCAACGCTTAAATAAAGACGTAGCTGTGAGAAAATATGGAGAAATACGGGCACAGGGA